>NC_070580.1:39696316-39721316 GCF_027409825.1 Scomber japonicus
GCCCAGGAAGTACAAAACGCAGGACTCGAAAAACTGTCCAACCGGTATCGAAAACTGTCCAACCGGCATCGAAAACCATCCAACCGGCATCGAAAACTGTCCAACCGAGGCCCAGGAAGTACAAAACGCAGGACTCGAAAAACTGTCCAACCGGTATCGAAAAACCGTCCAACCGGTATCGAAACAGTCCAACCGAGGCCCAGGAAATGCAAAACGCAGGACTCGAAAACTGTCCAACCGGCATCGAAACCCGTCCAACCGGCATCGAACCCCGTCCAACCGAGGTCCAGGAAGTACAAAACGCAGGACTCAAAAACTGTCCAACCGGTATCGAAACCTGTCCAACCGAGGCCCAGGAAATACAAAACGAAGGACTCGAAAACTGTCCAACCGGTATCGAACCCGTCCAACCAGTATCGAACCCGTCCAACCGAGGTCCAGGAAACACAAAACGCAGGACTCGAATACTGTTCAAGCGGTATCGAAACAATTCCATCCAGTTTCAAAAACTGTCCAACCAGTATCAAAAACTGTCCGACCAGTATCAAAAACTGTCCGACCGGTTTCGAAAACTGTCCGACCGGTATCAAAACCGTCCAACTGAGGTCCAGGAATTACAAAACGCAGGACTCGAGGACTGTCCAACCAGTATTGAAACTGCCCAACCAGTATCGAAACCGTCCAACCAGCCTTCGACTCTACCCAACCAAGGCTCAGAAGACTCAGCGACATGTGAACACCGGGCTATATAACAGTTCTCTGGGAAGCAGCTGTGGTCAGTCAGAAGAAAGAGATAGGTCATCATGAAGCTCATCATTTTACTCGCTTGTATATCAGCATGTGAGGTCTCAGCTGAGAGCAAGACCTACAATGCCCAGTGTCCTACCGGTACAACCGTTACAGTGAATGCTCCAGCTATAGGACTAACCTCGAAATACAAAGATTACAAGGACCTCGTATGTACCGCATGCCTTGTGACAGACTGCAAAGGAACAAGACTCTTCAAAGGTTACAGTAAGAAGAACGACGGCGATAGAGTCAAGACAACCGGTAACTTGGACAACCTGAATCTGAAGAACTACGGTTCAGATGAGATAGATGTGTCCTACAGATGTCCCGGGGGTGACGTTCGAAAGGTACAATGTTACACGAGTCAAATCATGAAAGACTGCCTGATATCTCACTGCGATCAATGTAAGGAGTCGAGCTGCGAAGTGTACGCTGGAACCACAAAAGTCAGCTCCGGTAAAGTGGCCATCTCAAGAGGCGTCTATCAGGTTGACACAAAGGTTTCAAAAATCGGAAAGATGAAGCAGTCTCTGGAAGAAATCAAGAAATTTGTCACCTCTGACAAAACCAAAGGCGTCGCGTCTGCAATCGGAGCTGCAGTTATCAACAACAGAGATACAATGCTCAAACTTGCCAAGGTCATCGGTGTGCCCGAGAAGAACATGAACAACATGGAGCAGATCATTCGAGTGGGAAATAGCTTTTACACAAAGGATTTCGATGGAGGTGTCAAAGCTTTGGTTGAGCTGACCGGTCGACCACTGAGTGAGGAAGAGGAGCGTGAGATTGAGAAAGACCTTGGGGATGGGGAGATAGACTACTCCAAGCTGCTTTCTGTCATGAAAGCTGAAAGTGATCACGTTATGAGTGACAAAGATCTGTTCCGTGACGATCAGGAAGTGTTTGCTGCCATTTCGGACAAGTATGGCTTATACATAGTCATCTCGGTCATCGCCGCTGTCCTGGTTATCGCCTGCTCCTGTTGTGTGATATGTTGCTGTTTGAAACCTAAAGAATATCGACCGGACACAAGGAAGAACAAGGACTTCTCTCTCCGTACCCTGCGACCTGCGAAGGTCTGAGCTTGGAATAACTTCGATAACTGTACCATAATCGGTCAGCTATCGAAGTTTACATTATAGTTACCCTTTGTGTATGCGTATAACATCTTATGATCAATATCAACGTGTATCGTCTTATAATTACATTGTGTACAACTGTGTATTCTATTATCAAAAGTGTTTTCTGTGTCTGTGTAATTGTTGCTGCTATTTGAAACCTAAAGAATATCACCGGCCACAAGAATGTCTGAGCTTGGAATAACTTCGATAACTGTACCATAATCGGTCAGCTATCGAAGTTTACATTATAGTTACCCTTTGTGTATGCGTATAACATCTTATGAGCAATATCAACGTGTGTCTTCATATAATTACATTGTGTACAACTGTGTATTCTATTATCAAAAGTGTATTCTGTGTCTGTGGAAATATAATAAAGATCCTGACATAAACCCATGCTGGTTGTAACCTGCTTCATTAGCAGACATTTAATGCCAAACGCTTTAGGACCACTAGTTACAAACTCACCTGATGTTGGACCTGTAACACGGTCAGCTACGCTGGTAGCAGAGACCCAGCATATCAGTGCAAAATGTATACCACTAGAACACAATACAGTGAGTTGCTGTCCTTCTGTGATGAGACTACTATCTACTATCCTTACTAGACTACTATCCATTCTGTCCACCATTACCTGTGTCCCGTACTAATAATAAAACTTAAAAAAAAAAAGCAGTGTGATGCATTGTAATAGTTGAAACCCTTTATTGACTATAATCACACGGTATTTCAAAGACATAAGGTAAACTGGGAATGTTACACCATTATCCTCCTAGTCACTTGGAAATAGGCAGATCAAGGCCCTGTGGACGTTATTTATTTTCATTTTTATTTTATTTTTTTAAAAGACCTCTAGGTGCTTTCCTGTGTATATTATACACTCCATTACAGCGCAGGACCTCGCCACTTAGATCCACAGGGACCACCTTTGATGTGGATGATGAAATAAGGTGAGTGCAACAATCTTCCAGTGCCTCCAAACTGAAACGACCGTCATCCTTCAATGATTCCCTTATGGTCTTCTTGGGATCCACCACCACCAACAATGTACGAGGCGTCAGGTTTGTAGGTCGGACACTGAGTATACGATGCTCTGAAGCATGGTATATTTGTACAGTGAAGATGTCAATGTCATAGGGAATGGGTCTTGTGGGGTATATTATGAGAGTAGATCCAGGCACCACAGAAAGATAAATTTCACCCCAATCTTTCCTTAGACGATGCATAAGAGTACAAGGGAAGTTGTCAGGTAGCCACAGAGTTTTCCCCACAGTCAGACGGGTATGCTTCCCTGACATGCTGGACATGCCAAAAAAGGAACATTTGGCCAGTGCGTCCCTGACAGTGCCAGCTTCCTTGCAGATACAAGTGACGAACGTGGTCATGTCCCGTAATTGGTAATAGAAGATGTGACGCATCTGGTGGGACGAGAACAACAATGCATTAAAATTAAACATAGAGAAATCCATTACAAGTAACACACAAATAACACATGACTGCATTACGAGGCGTCTCACATGTGTCTGCGAAAGTGTGTCAGAGGATGACCCTGGTCCGGAATGGAGACCGGTGCGGTTCATGGAAGAGAGAGACATGGTTACAAGGAGCTATTGTCAGCTAGGAAGTGTACAAGTGCTCTTTTAAGTGCTCAATATCCATAATGTGGGGAGGTCTCTATGTGTATGTAAGGTTAACATATTAATCCAACCGCAAAAAACCTAAAATCTTACTGTTGTCAGGCTATTAAGTGGGTCCATCTCCTGCTTCTATGTGTATGTAAGGTTAAAAAGTAATTTATCCAACCACAAAAAAAAAAAAAAAAAAAACCTAAATGAACTCCAATCCACACTGCGATTCTGACCATCGACCGATGTTGTTCTATACAACATTCGAACTACGACATGATGAACATGGCTTGTCATCGGAGGAAATTTTTAGGAAGAGACATCGCGAGGTGATCGAGAAAGCAATCGAGAGAGCACAGTGTGCTTCTACACAGGACACAGTCAAGGAAAGTGAGGACCAAGCAGAGCCAATGGAAATTCCTTGAGTGACACCGAGAACGATACTACTATCCATGACTCTGATACCTGTTTACAACCAGAGGATCATGAATATCAAGCCTGCAGTAGATGTACTGGTGGTCAATGGACAACTGCTCTCTGACGAAGAGGCTGACTTCAACGATGTATTTGTGTTGAAATAACTATGTGAATAGTACACGCTGAACCTAGTACAACTGCTTCTTGTACCATGTGTATCTATTAAAATACAATACATTGAAGTCAAAAAGGCTAGTCTCAAACGTTATTTATTATCCTGACAATTAACATGTAGACCTCGATATCAACTGTAAACCAATCAAGTTGAAATGCCTTCTGAAGACTATTGAACAACACACACTTTCAGACAGTCTGTTTGGTAATGGAGTTTATTGTACGTACACACAAGACACACATTACATGGTACATTTGCAACTGTGTATTCTTATAGAAACAGTGACTCAAGATTCCATTTGTCCCTGTGTGTTACATTTCATTTCACGTCCTCATGTTCAAAATGGACTACCCCATCACGCACAGAGAAACCGTACTCGGGTCCAGGTGTCGGTCTCTTCAAGTTCCACAGTTCGCAGACGTATTTCATGGTCTTGATCATCACTCCACAATTCACCTCAGTCCAGTACTTAGATTGGGTCATCCTTGGTACCTTTGTGAACCAAGCCAGCTTCATACCCATGTTGTAATAATTGCAGTTGCGATTAGAAGCTCCGGGAACGCCAGAGAATATACCCTTCAGCTCTTGACACCATGACGAAAAAGACTTGTAATTGGTAACCGCTCCGGTCATCAACCTCTTAATCCCCAGTCCCACCGGGATTCTATTATAGTCGGTCCCACATAGCATCATGAAAAACAACCTTTCCATTCGCACCGTCTTGTCTCGCACTACTTCTCCTTTCAGACGCATGAAAATGTATCGTCCCGCTTGATTCAACCTCAAAAACCGGCCGTGACTACCCCTCGGCACCATTCCGGTAATGTACGCGTTACTCAACCTCTTGAGCCTGGTACTGGCCTCTTTGCCTTCTTTGCTCTGGACCGCATTAGATTCTGCACCATCGTCTAGGTCTAGGTCTAGGTCTAGGTCTAGATTGGAGACATAGTGATACTTCCTCTTCTCACCGGTAGAAGGGGGGTTATCTGAGTCAGATCCTAACAACTGACTCTTCTCATTCTCATTAGATGCAGGACATAGCGTCTCGAAGATGTAACAGACAGTGTTTGTGTTGATAAGGTTTTTGTCTACAGCAAGTTCCAACTCATCCAATATCTTGCGTGTGTTCGAGTCGAAGAACCTAGCCAGAAAGGTGCTGTAGAGAGACCCCCTGATTCCAGCTAAGTACAGGTACCTAGCTACGTTCGTCTTAAAGTTGACCTTGCCATACTCATCCAGAATGACTTCGAACGATTCGTGCTGCTTTCGAGTCGCTGGTAACAACCATTCGTCCTCCGCGGTGACATCGCACATCACCCGGAACCTATCCTCACTTGAATCCGACTCACTAAACGGAGCCGTTAGGGTGCGGTTCTCGGGAATGTCAAACAGCAGCTCCCCGAATCTCGACATGTGCATGTCTCGATCCTGATAGTAGCTCTTGTTGTCCATCCTCATTGTAACACCTTCGCGGCCGCAAGCTGTCAGCACGCCCAACACGTCCGAGTCCCCGGTACATACGGTCACACTACCCTCCAGAACGTTGGCCAACTCCACCAGCAGCGTGTCGGCCTCTGTGCTCCTGCACCGCATACACGCCTCCTGTAATGTAGACACTTGTACGGTCTTGGGGTCTGCAAAAGTCGCCACAAATACACCCTCCAAGCCCTGAGGTCTATCTATCGAGCCATCGACGTGACTGGGATCTATGTCAGACGGCTCACAATTTGAAGGTTCCAGATCATCAAATATGTTTGCGAATACACTGTCGTCCTGACACTCCTGGTACTCCAGGTACGTATGGTGGAAGGACACCATGTTACTGACCGAGGTCTCCTGTAGGAGCCCGTCGTCGGAAGCGTCTCCCTTCGCTCCGGTTACTAGAAACACCTTGTCTTTCATACCCATGTCAGCCAAAAGCTTCAGCATGGTATATTCAATGGAGCACAGATTACGCTTACAGAACTCTATGTGAGGTTCAAGGGTACGGCTAAGCCTGATCTCCCGAACGGCTGGTTTCTGAGCCCCCGTTCCATCCTTTACGAGCACTACACACCGGCTGCCCCCACTTTCCTCGATGTAGCAACGCGCAAGCGTTCTGGCCATGTTCACTATGGAAGCCTGTGAATCATCCTCGATGTAGTCGCTTTCCTTGATTCTGTGTATTACGATGAGATGGTCTATCAGAGTCCAATCTTGTAGCTGGCACGGTCTGTCGATTACTTCGAACGGTGCCAGGTGAGGGTTTGCGAGCATCGCGTGTATAGCATTGTGTTTCAACCCCATTCCGATCTAATAAGAGTCAAGTCAGGTGTCTGTATGTATGTATGTATGTATGCACAAACAATGCGGAGTTGTAGAACCTCCTGTCACAGTTGGACAAAAGCACTACGGTTGGATGCCCGGCGGTTGGACACAAAATCAAATGAGCTCCCGCTTGTTCCACCGTTGAATCCCTCCCAATGGTACAAAGGCACTAATCCTGTTCTTTATCGTGGCGATCAATTTCAACACAAGAAACACCACTCGAATCTCTAGTTGTTGTCATCTCTGCAGTCTCATTGTAACACCTGTGTTTCTCAAGGTTGAAAAGTATGTTTCTGTAACACAAGTCGGTAGGGTCTAACCAGGAAGCTGCTCTCCTTGTTCCGTAGGCTGGCTGAGTCTCGACTCTCATGTTTATACACATAGGAGCCAGACAGTTAAGTACCTGGTAACAGAAACAGTTCAACCACTGGAATTTGTTGCGTATACTCCGAGAAATCGTGGGTCTTAAACAGCTCCGTATGGTAACCTGGTTGGTCCCCGGTCTGATTATTACCAGGTACGCAGAGGATCGCTCTGCCATGCTTGGGTACGTGAGCGAGAACATGACCCATGTAAGCCACAGCTGTGTGTTGTATCGCCGTAAAGTTGTCTTGTCTAGAATATCATTGTTCCTGGTCTTGAGCTCCAGTAGTGCTACGTTGTCTTTTACAGTGTCATGAGCCACCAGGTCCACCTCAGTGTAGAAGCCCCATCCATCACGGATGGATTTACAGCCTTGTGTACAGCCGTTGTGGTACGTATAATGTCCAAGTTCACTGAATCTGTCAGGTGTGGGCACACCGGCCACTCTGAGACCTGCGCAGATCGGAGTTAGGCGCAGAGCCTTGAGCTGCGTGAGTATGAGACGAGACACGGGCCCGACCTCACACATCGTTGTCTTTCCGTTGAACACGGCCTTGCACTGCGCATCTACCATGACACCTATACCAGTGGACATACGACTCCTATCCCACAGACGTCTGCAGGCTTCTGGAGTCAAGGCTTTTGACCTGAACAGTCGCAGTAGTGCTTCCTTGAACGCTAAGCACTTGGACTCTGGTGCGTTCAGGTTTCTTATGTACTCAAGCACCCAGTCGAGGGAGCTATTGGGGTTAACGTTTATGTCCTTGACAACCCTCGTGAACAGATCCATGCTTATCATGTTGTGACCAGGTGAACGCTTCCTGCAGCTGACGATGGAGTCTAGGGTTTTAGTGATACCCTGAACATTGTACCAACGGTGGTCGAGTGTAGACTTTGCACAAAGTGAGCCGCCTGAGCTTCGGAACTCGATCACAGGCTTTTCAAGCTTCATTGTATTAAATGTTCCAGGATTGGTAGGTTGCTATGATAACCAGATCTCTTTGAAGCCGAAACCGATAGGAGGTCCGTTGACTAACTCCTAGGGCTTGTTGCAAGGTGAGCAAGTAAGGACAAACTGAAAGGTGGTACTAAGAACCCGGGGACCCCCCTTACGAGAGACATGAATCGTAAGAAACAGATAGGAGGCTTCGATTCGCTGATGTCCACGAGTAAGGACTTGTTTAACAGCAGAATATCAGCTGTCTCTAACATGACTATCCTGAGCGCAGCCCGCTTTAGAGGCAAGTTGGGAGCAGCCATCGCAGTTATCACCTCTCTCATCGTGGGATTCCTAACCATCCCTAACAACATCCTGTACTTCATTGACAGCGAGTACAAGACGAGGATCAAGACGGGTAGCTCGATCGCAGATTCTACTCCATCGCCGTCATCTGGGGGTAGACCCGAGTACGACTACGCTTACATCCACGCAGGCATAGCCCTCGTCATGCTCGGGTGTCTGGCCATGGTCGTAAGCATTGTACTTAGCTACTTTGCAGCTAATAGCAAACGGAAACTGGATGATTCCAATGGTTCCTACAGGGGTCCGGAGTCAACCAAGAGCACCAGGACTGTGTTGGCGTGCCTCATCATGATGAACATCGAGCTGTTCATGGCAGTGGTTGCGGGCTGCATGGAGTTGCTGTACCGACCTCTGATTCGTAACGCGCACAGGTTGCATAACATAGAGTGTGCCATTGCCGTGTTTAACATCATAATCTACATAATGTACGTGGTGACCATGGTCCTCACTTCAACCGTCCTAAAGGGTAAGCATGAAAGGATCCCGATTGATATTCAGAGAGACATACCGGACGCGGTGACCATGCCACCCACCGCTCGAGAGTACTTGAGCAGAAACGTCAGTCCTTACAATTCACAATCCAGCTACATGTAAGGAACTCGAGTCCGTCTTACAATCTGACACATCTTTGGGCTTCATAGAATCAGCCAAGATATAAACTCTCCGTAACTGATTATGTTTGTCTTTTCTTTGACATTGTGTCTTTTTCTATCAACTGGACACGGGGTTAGCATTTACATAATGTCTCCGAGCTACACCCCTGTTTCTTTACTTGTCATAGTTATGTGATGTGGATACCTTATGTGCTATGTGTGTGAATAAATGACGAGGAACTTTTGTTTTTCTGATCTCTCTTTATTGTTACCCTAAAAAAAGGCATATGAATAACAAGAGTAAGCTACAGCGTATTCACAGCTATAAGTGCGTAGGGTTGCTTCACGTCACGTCTTTATTACATCATGTCTTTAATACATCACGTCTTTATTCAGCGACGCCTTGCAGATGGGGTAGTGGTAAACTGTGTCCAGACATTCATTCGACACGCAAACGCATACATTACACTACACTGTTATTATAAATGAAAGCTTACGAGTCCGATAGTGACACAACTCCCCTAACTGTGGCTGGATACTGCTGTGGAATGAACAAGGAGAGCAATTGCAAACTCTCTGCGGAGATATTACAAACTGCTACCGTGACCCCATGTGATGCCTTGCAGGACATCATAAACGAACACACCGTTCCAGCAACAAGTCAACGATGTGATCGGGTGCAGTATAGCGATCAAGCTGAGAATGTGGTCTATGGGGAAAAGAAAAAGAAAAAGAAAAAGAAAAAGAAAAAGGAAAAGAAAAAACGAAGTGTACATTTCAGCAACCCCATAGCCCAAGTGCATCCCGTATCCATGTCCAAAGACTCCATCGAGGCGCGGTCCACATATTGGATAAGGGTTGCAGCCGACGCTGAAAGGTTCCAAAGGCGGATACGGTCATTAGAACCCTCAATATCTAGGTGTCTACAGGAGGATCACCGGGACCGCATGAGGAAATACAGAGAGTGTGTCACTGCTCAACCTCATCCCATCCCATCCCATCCCAGTATTTATGAACAACAAGTTCAGGTTGGGAAACGGTATCTCTGTACAGCAGACCCCGCTCATACTCTCTGATATAAACCCATCCGCGCTCTCACCAAAACCTTGGGATAAAGCTGACTTCCTGTTCTCGCGTCCGTGGATGAAATGGCTGGGTGGAACAACTGCCTGCTCTTGAAGAACAGGACCTTGACAATTCATGAGATGAAAAATCTGGAGCTTGCCAATGTGAAATCCTCAAACCGTGACAGGGGGGATGTGGTGATAGGATCCGCTGACAGCCCCTTAACAAGACCCATACACGTAGAGTTGACACACTACCATCATCTCAACTCCCTACTGGCCATGATAGCATGCTACGTTGATCCAACGGTGAAAAGTTTACTCGACTATCCCGTGAGACACGTACAGTACGCAGCTGTGCAGATACCTCCACTGTCAGATCAGCTATTGCAGGAAGGAGAGGACAAGAGTAAGGAAAGGACAAGCCAAGAAATCCCATGAGAATACCAATCTATAAAGAATCGTCATTCCATTGGGTCCAGCTCCTTTTGGGGACTTAGCATGCTGTTTACAAGAAACATGTATTGTGAACCTATGAAATGCTAATAAACAATTGAACACCCCAGTGTATACGTGTGTCTCCCATGTCATTGTCTCACTCACTTCTCTCGGTTCATAATTACAACGAAAGGTATAGAGTTGTTTATTACCAAGTGACTAATGTACCCAATGTACTAGCCATATGGGTTAGTTACAGAGAGCGTGTGAGATGGAAAGAAATGTCATTTGGGGAATGTGAACAGAGAGCGTGTGACATGAAAAGAGATAATACTCTGGAGCCATGCGGCACCATTCAGCAGAGAGGATGTGAGATGGTAGATAGTAAAAGTAGAAAGTTATATCTATCATATATATATATATAATATCATTATAATAACCTAAATGTCCACCAACGTCCCCACCCGGCGAAACACTGCCAGGTTGCTGAGCACCATCTCTTTCCATTTTCGTGCACTTGCTGCCCTCTTCCGTCAGCAGATGTCGGTGTCTGACTACTCATTTCTTGCACCCTGCCGTTAACCCTTGTGTTGCCTTTCGTGTACGCCAACTCTCCCCCAGTCCTCTGGGTCCCTCAGGCCTCAACTCTCCATTTCTCCAGCAGGTCGTTCGTTTGTTCGTTCGTTCATTCGTTCGTTTGCTTAACTCTCCTGTTGTGTTGTGTTGTGTTGTGTTGTGACCCTGCCCTGTACGTACACCAACTCCCCCCCCCCCCCCCCCCAGTCCTCTGGGGTCCCTCTCAGGGCCCAACTCTAAGGCAAAACTCTCTCCCCCCCCCCCCCCCCCCCCCCCCCCCCACCAGTCCTCTGCGTCCGTCTCAGGGCCTAACTCTAGGGCCAACTCTAAGGCCAACTCTCCCCACCAGTCCTCTGCGTCCGTCTCAGGGCCCAACTCTAGGGCCAACTCTAAGGCCAACTCTCCCCACCAGTCCTCTGCGTCCGTCTCAGGGCCCAACTCTAGGGCCAACTCTAAGGCCAACTCTCCCCACCAGTCCTCTGCGTCCATCTCTGGGCCCAACTCTAGGGCCAACTCTAAGGCCAACTCTCCCCACCAGTCCTCTGCGGTCCCTCAGGCCTCGCTTCCCCTCCCCTTACTCTTACTCTCCCCGAGTCCTCTGGGGTCCCTCAGGCCAGGCCAGGCCAGGCCTCCCCTTCCGTTTCTCCAGCAGGTTGTTTGGGAGGAGACCCTGGAGACCCTAAAGTCCGCGCAAAGGTAGGTAAGTAGGTAGCGGGCCTGAGGAAATAGCGCGCGGGAGGGACCTGGAGACCCTAAAGTTCGCGCAAAGGTAGGTAAGTAGGTAGCGGGCCCGAGGAAACAGCGCGCGGGAGGGACCTGCAGACCCTAAAGTCCGCGCTAAGGTAGGTAGGTAATGCGCCCGAGGAAACAGCGCGCGGGAGGGACCTGCAGACCCTAAAGTCCGCGCAAAGGTAGATAGGTAGCGGGCCTGAGAAAACAGCGCGCGGGAGGGACCTGCAGACCCTAAAGTCCGCGCTAAGGTAGGTAGGTAGGTAGGTAGGTAGCGGGCCTGAGGAAACGGTCCACAAAGACTGCGCGAAGGCTCTAGGGCCAACTCTCCCCCAGTCCTCTGGGGTCCCTCAGGCCAGGCCAGGCCAGGCCAGGCCAGGCCTGGAGACCCTAAAGTCCGCGCTAAGGTAGGTAGGTTGGTAGGTAGGTAGCAGGCCTGAAGAAACGGTCCACAAAGTCCGCGCGAAGACTCTAGGGCCAACTCTCCCCCAGTCCTCTCCCCCCGAGTCCTCTGGGGTCCCTCAGGCCTCGCCTCGCCTCCCCTTACTCTTACTCTCCCCGAGTCCTCTGGGGTCCCTCAGGCCAGGCCAGGCCTGGCCTCCCCTTCCATTTCTCCAGCAGGTCGTTTGGGAGGAGACCCTGGAGACCCTAAAGTCCGCGCTAAGGTAGGTAATGGGCCTGAGGAAACGGTCCACAAAGTCCGCGCGAAGACTCTAGGGCCAACTCTCCCCGAGTCCTCTGGGGTCCCTCAGGCCCGGCCAGGCCAGGCCTCCCCTTCCATTTCTCCAGCAGGTTATTTGGGAGGAGACCCTGGAGACCCTAAAGTCCGCGCTAAGGTAGGTAGGTAGGTAGGTAATGCGCCTGAGGAAACAGCGCGCGGGAGGGACCTGGAGACCCTAAAGTCCGCGCGAAGGTAGGTAGGTAGGTAGGTAGGTAGGTAGGTAGGTAGGTAGGTAGGTAGGTAGGTAGGTAGGTAGGTAGGTAGGTAGGTAGGTAGGTGGCCTGAGGAAACGGTCCACAAAGTCCGTGCGAAGGCTCTAGGGCCAACTCTCCCCCAGTCCTCTGGGGTCCCTCAGGCCTCCCCTCCCTTTACTCTCCCCCAGTCCTCTGGGGTCCCTCAGGCCTCCCTTCCCTTTACTCTCCCCCAGTCCTCTGGGGTCCCTCAGGCCTCCCCTCCCTTTACTCTCCCCGAGTCCTCTGGGGTCCCTCAGGCCTCCCTTCCCTTTACTCTCCCCCAGTCCTCTGGGGTCCCTCAGGCCTCCCCTCCCCTTACTCTCCCCGAGTCCTCTGGGGTCCCTCAGGCCTCGCCTCGCCTCCCCTTACTCTTACTCTCCCCGAGTCCTCTGGGGTCCCTCAGGCCAGGCCAGGCCTGGCCTCCCCTTCCATTTCTCCAGCAGGTCGTTTGGGAGGAGACCCTGGAGACCCTGGAGACCCTGGAGACCCTAAAGTCCGCGCTAAGGTAGGTAATGGGCCTGAGGAAACGGTCCACAAAGTCTGCGCGAAGGCTCTAGGGCCAACTCTCCCCCAGTCCTCTGGGGTCCCTCAGGCCTCCCTTCCCTTTACTCTCCCCCAGTCCTCTGGGGTCCCTCAGGCCTCCCCTCCCTTTACTCTCCCCGAGTCCTCTGGGGTCCCTCAGGCCTCCCCTCCCTTTACTCTCCCCGAGTCCTCTGGGGTCCCTCAGGCCAGGCCAAGCCTCCCCTCCCTTTACTCTTACTCTCCCCCAGTCCTCTGGGGTCCCTCAGGCCAAGCCAGGCCAGGCCTCCCCTCCCCTTCCATTCCATTTCTCCAGCAGGTCGTTTGGGAGGAGACCCTGGAGACCCTAAAGTCCGCGCTAAGGTAGGTAATGGGCCTGAGGAAACGGTCCACAAAGTCTGCGCGAAGGCTCTAGGGCCAACTCTCCCCCAGTCCTCTGGGGTCCCTCAGGCCAAGCCAGGCCAGGCCAGGCCTCCCCTCCACTAACTCTCCACCAGTCCTCTGGGGTCCCTCAGGCCAGGCCAGGCCAGGCCAGGCCAGGCCAGGCCAGGCCAGGCCTCCCCTCCCCTTCCATTTCTCCAGCAGGTCGTTTGGGAGGGACCTGCCTCAGCCCCTGTCCCTGCCTCAGCCCCTGTCCCTGCCTCAGCCCCTGTCCCTGTCCCTGTCCCTGTCCCTGTCCTGATCTCTTGTGTACAACCAATTACTGTTCCTCCATCATTGATACTAAGGATGAAAATGTTTATTATTTTTTTATTTTATTTAAGTGTTGCAAATAAAAACACAACAAAAGGCATCCTCTTTAAGTCTCTTTTCTTTTTCTTTTTCTTTTATTTATTGTCCAACAAACTCCACAAAAACATAAAACATACAAAAAAGTAAGGATGAAAACAAAAAAAAAACAAAAAAAATCTTTATTATTATTATTAATATTATTATTATTATTACAAAACCTTTTGACCAAACAAAGAAACTTGAAAAGAAAGTGTTGCAAACAAAAAGCATCCTCTTTAAGTCTCTTTTCTTTTTCTTTAACTTTTACTTTTATTGTCCAGCAAACCCCACAAAAACATAAAACAAAACAAAAAATCTTTATTATTACAACACCTTCTGAACAAACAAACAAACAAACAAAGAAACATTACAAAGTGTTGCAAACAAAAACAAAGACAAAAAGCATCCTCTTTAAGTCTCTTTTCTTTTTCTTTTGCTTTTATTGTCCAACAAACCCCTAAAGTCCGCGCGCTAAGGTCCGCTCTAGGGTGGGTAGGTAGGTAGGTAGATAGATAGGTAGGTAGGTAGCGGGCCTGAGGAAAAAGGAAACAGCGTGCCGGGGGAGTGGAGAACCTGGAGACCCTAAAGTAAGTCGGCGCGCTAAGGTCCGCTCTAGGGTAGATAGATAGGTAGGTAGGTAGCGGGCCTGAGGAAAAAGGAAACAGCGTGCCGGGGGAGAGGAGGATCTGGAGACCCTAAAGTAAGTCCGCGCGCTAAGGTAGGTAGGTAGGTCGGTAGCTAGCGGGCCTGAGGAAATAGCGCGCGGGGAGGAGGGCCCTAAAGTCCGCGCGCGCTAAGGTAGGTAGGTAGGTAGGTAGGTAGGTAGCGGGCCTGAAGAAATGAAGCGTGCGTGTGGGGAGAGGATCTGGAGACCCTGAAGTCAGTCCGCGCTAAGGTAGGTAGGTTGGTAGGTAGGTTAGTTGGTAGGTAGGTAGGTAATGTGTGTGTGTGTGTGTGTTTGTCAGTCACTGAACGGTATCATCACAGTGCTCCGGCACAAGTGCCGCAAACCGCCACAGAACACCCGCCGCAGATGTACTTGCGGCAGCTGCGACACACAAACCTGGTCTTTCTGTCCTTTTTTTCAGTGCACATCTCACACCTCTTTCTCTTTCGCGTCCTGCTGCCGTCCGCCGCAGCAGAGTCAGACTCTGCGGCAAGCCGTGGCGGGTCGTGGTGATCTTCTCTGTCCCTGTCCCTGTCCCTGTCCCTGTCCCTGTTCCTGTCCGTGTTCCTGTCCGTGTTCCTGTCCGTGTTCCTGTTCCTGTTCCTGTCTCCTCCGTCTCCTCCTCCGTCTCCTCCGTCTCCGTCTCCTCCGTTCCCTCCTCCGTCTCCGTCTCCTCCGTCTCCTCCGTCTCCATCTCCTCCTCCTCCGTCCGCCGCCGCCGCCGCTTCTTGAAACGCTCTCACCACATCCGCCGCAGCCACGGTTCGCGGAAACCTAGCCCTCCTCCGGATGAGCGGCGCCACCAACTGCTTTCCCAGCCGCTCCAGGAACACCCTTCTCTTGTTGCGCTTGCCAGACAGCCACGAGGGGTTCAGCTCCCGCCATATCACAAAGGCGTTGTACGAAGAGACGTCTATGAGGTTGTGGAACACCACGAGAGGCCATCGGCGAGTCATTCTCCTGCAACTGTACGTGCCGATCACCTTGTCCAGGTTGTCCACGCCGCCTTTGGTGCTGTTATAGTCCAGGACCAGCGCCGGCTTCCTGTCCCGGCGCTCGCTGATTCGCGCCTCCTTGTCCTGGTGGTGGTCCCGCCGCCGCGTGCTCATCAGCAGCACCTTCTTGTTTCTCTTCGGGATGTAGCACACCACCGCGGTGCTGTCCGTGAAGGCGAAGGTCGAAGAGAAGACCTCTCTGCCCTTGGTCGCGAGCAGCGCCTTCGGGAGCTCGGGCTTGTTCTGCCGCACCGTGCCGAGCATGGTCATGTCCCTCCGGAGGAGCCTCTGCCCCAGCTCGTACGAGGTGAAAAAGTTGTCGCACGTGACATTGCGACCCCTCAGTCCTTCGGTCACGTCGAGCACTACCCGCATGCCCTGGTTCCTTTCCACAGCTCCACCGATAGGCTTCCCGGTGTAAACTTGCATTTTCCAGGCGTAGCTGGATCTGGCGTCGCACGCCGCCCAAAACTTTATCCCGTACTTAGCGGGCTTGCTGGGTATGTACTGCCGGAAAGGACAACGACCTAAGTTGAGGTGAGGAAGAAACACACACAATTATTTTTATTCAAATAAATAAATAAATAAATAAATACATACATAAATATATATATATATTTGGTATATTTGGTAGTAATAATATTTTGGTACCTTACCTCTGAACGGTACCAATTGTTCGTCTACCGTCACGTCAGGCCCGGGGTTATACAGCAGCGGCAGACGTGCCGCCCACTTGTCCCACACCTCCCTTATGGCTGCCAGCTTGTCGGTGGAGCGCCTAGCGGGTCTGGTCTCGAGGTCGTCGAATCGCAGGAGCCTCGAGTACCCGTGGAACACCTTGAGCGGCATAGTTGCTCGAAAAATGGCCCTCCCGCTCTCCGCGTCCCACAGACTTGCCGCCGCCTCGCCTCGTGACCTGTACACGCCCGCTAGGATTAGCAGCCCGATGTAGGCGCGCAGGTCGGTCTCGTCGATGCCCTTCTTCCACTCTTGTCCGTATTTGCGAACGCCCTGCAGGTTGGTCATGGCCAGCACTATTTCTTCTATTTCGGCCGTAATCAACAACGCGAACGTCGAAGCTATGTCGTGGGCGTTGGAAACGGCATACGGCGTCGGACCCCCCACCGGCGGCAGCGGCGGCGGCGGCGCATCGCGGCGTGCCGCAGGCGCGTCGTCCTCTCCTCTCCCGTGTGGCACCGAGGACCAAACTTTGCCGTCCTTGGACAGGAACCTCTGGCCTTCGGCGCGAGGAGGAACATCGCTTTGTCTGTGCGCTTGATCACCACCGTGTTGGTCTTCTTCTGCTTCTTGTTCTTCTTGTTCTTCTTCTTCTTCTTCTTCACCGTGTTGGTCTTCTTCTTCTTCTTGTTCTTCTTCTCCTTCACCGCGTTGGTCTTCTTCTTCTTCTTGTTCTTGTTCTTCTTCACCGCGTCGGTCTTCAAGACGACCCGCGGAGAGGTCAGCGTCGCCTTCTTCTTCCTCCGCCGATGATGATGTTTCACGTTCTGCATTGTATTCGACAACGTCCTCTTCTTCGGACACGTCCTCGGCCTCGGCCTCGGTCTCGTCGTCAGAGGCGCTGTACTCGTACTGTACGGACCAAAGTTGATCTAGAACCTGCTCGACTGTGAAACGATCCGACATGGCTGCAGCTGAGTGGACAACGGCGGGGATGTGTAACTGGGGCTGGGGCTGGGGCTGGGGCTGGGGCTGGGGGAGGACCTGGAGACCCTAAAGTCGGCACTAAGGTAGGTAGGTAGGTAGGAAATGTGCCTGGGACCGGGAGACCCTAAAGTCCGCGCTAAGGTAGGTAGGTAGGTAGGTAGTTAGGTAGGTAGGTAGGTAGGTAGGTAGGTAGGTAAGTAATGCGCCTGGGACCAGGAGACCCTAAAGTCCGCGCTAAGGTAGGTAGGTAGGTAGGTAGGTAATGCGCCTGGGACCGGGAGACCCTAAAGTCCGCGGTAAGGTAGGTAGGTAGGTAGGTAATGCGCCTGGGACCGGGAGACCCTAAAGTCCGCGCTAAGGTAGGTAGTTAGGTAGGTAATGAGCCTGGGACCAGGAGACCCTAAAGTCCGCGCTAAGGTAGGTAGTTAGGTAGGTAATGAGCCTGGGACCGGGAGACCCTACAGTCCACGCGAAGGTAGTTAGTGTGCCTGAGAATGGGCTTGATAATAGAGGAGGAGGAGGAGGAGGAGGAGGAGGAGGAGGAGGAGGAGGGGGCCGGGAGACCCTAAAGTCCGCGCTAAGGTAGGTAGTTAGGTAGGTAATGAGCCTGGGACCGGGAGACCCTAAAGTCCACGCGAAGGTAGTTAGTGTGCCTGAGAATGGGCTTGATAATAGAGGAGGAGGAGGAGGAGGAGGGGGGGGGAGGGGAGACCGGGAGACCGGGAGACCGGGAGACCCTAAAGTCCGCGGTAAGGTAGGTAGGTAGGTAGGTAATGCGCCTGGGACCGGGAGACCCTAAAGTCCGCGCTAAGGTAGGTAGGTAGGTAGGTAGGTAATGCGCCTGGGACCAGGAGACCCTAAAGTCCGCGCTAAGGTAGGTAGGTAGGTAGGTAGGTAGGTAATGCGCCTGGGACCAGGAGACCCTAAAGTCCGCGCTAAGGTAGGTAGGTAGGTAGGTAGGTAGGTAATGCGCCTGGGACCGGGAGACCCTAAAGTCCGCGGTAAGGTAGGTAGGTAGGTAGGTAATACGCCTGGGACCGGGAGACCCTAAAGTCCGCGGTAAGGTATTAGTGTGCCTGAGAATGGGCCTGATAATAGAGGAGGAGGAGGAGAAGGAGGGGGGGACTGGGAGACCCCAATGTCCCCGGGAAGTTAGAGATTAGGAGTGGGGTCACAGTGACCCACATGGACAACACAAGGGTTAACCCCTAACCCCCCCAACCCTTTACCCCGGACCCCCCCAACCCTTAACCCTTAATCCCCCTAACCCTTAACCCACATTAACCCCCCTAACCCCCCTAACCCTTAACCCACATTAACCTTTAACCCTTCCTAAACAGACTCTCTGAGCACATCTGTGGTTCAGAGCTGTAATAGTGTTGGCTGGATATACTCAGTTAATTACTTTATTATTCAGTGTTTGTGTTGTAAGTTCTATATTTACATATATGTGTGTATATATACACATATATACATGTGTATATATATATGTGTGTGTGTGTGTGTGTGTGTTTGTATGAAATGTCATATGTATTTATACAGTTATGTATATTCACACGTTGTCATTATGTGTATCTCTCATATCGAACACTTTCTCTGTGTCTATTCAATTCGAGTCTTTCCACAACAGTTGTTTGTATGTGTTCACACAGCGTTGTATTAACGTAGACGGAGACAAACTAAAGGAAAAACCTGAATAAAAGTGTGAGAAACATAACAACTGCAGCTGCTCTGCACGGTTCAATCAATCAACATCTCATCATACTGAGCAGGTCCAGTTGGTTCTGATTTTATATCAAGAGTCAAAGATCAGAGTGATTGTTGGAGCTTCAGTCACAAAGACTCTGTTAGACAGTGCTCTTCATCTTCATCATCATCATCACCAGCTCACTAACACACTTTCAGCTGGTTTCTGCTTTCATTTGTTCCCTGTCTGTATGTATGAAGACAAAAGGACCGATATGTTTAGACAGTGGTGGTGGTCTCGGGACCCTTCTGCATGCTCCCCTCGATCATTTCTCTCAGTCCTTTGCTGAAGTGAAGATTTGCTCCAATCACAATGAAACCCTGTGTAGAACCAAAGGTACAGAGTTAGGGTTATTACCAGGTTTCATATGATCAGATTAACAGTTTAAAGTAGATATTAAAATAATCTGATTCACATTGTGATATTCAACCACTTCTTCAACGAAATCCATCCCATCAGCCAAAGGAATGCGGACTCCTCTTTTAGTCCAGTCTGAAAACACACACACACACACACACACACACACACACACACACACACTGATAAATATAATGAATAGAGGGAGGGAGACATCATTACACTCGCTGTAGTTACAAATCATTTATCTTACTGTTGATCAGTGGAACCACCGACATCTGGAGCATCGTCTTCAGAGGAGCCTGCAGAGGAATCAGCTGAGAGACAGACAGACAGACAGTTATACAGTCAGACAGTCAGATAGACAGTCAGACAGACAGTTATACAGTCAGACAGTCAGACAGACAGTTATACAGTCAGACAGTCAGACAGACAGTCAGATAAACAGTTATACAGTCAGACAGTTAGGCATACAGACAGACAGTCAGATAAACAGTTATACAGTCAGACAGACAGTCAGATAGACAGTTATACAGTCAGACAGACAGACAGATAGACAGACAGACAGAGAGACAGACAGACAGATAGATAGACAGTCAGATAGACAGTTATACAGTCAGACAGACAGTCAGATAGACAGTTATACAGTCAGACAGACAGACAGATAGACAGACAGGCAGACAGACAGAGAGACAGACAGACAGACAGACAGTCAGACAGGCAGACAGACAGAGAGACAGACAGACAGACAGACAGACAGGCAGACAGACAGACAGTCAGACAGACAGACAGACAGACAGACAGACAGACAGTCAGACAGACAGACAGACAGTCAGACAGACAGACAGACAGACAGACAGACAGACAGACAGACAGACAGACAGACAGACAGACAGACAGACTATGATAGTTTCTTACTGCCAGAGATTCCAGTGCTGATTGGTTGGAGAAGATTTTGAACCTGAAAGAATGAAAGAGTTTTAAAATGTTGACTAATTAATATTATTAATATTAATATGATAACCAGAACCCTGACCCAGAACCCTGACCCAGAACCCTGACCCAGACCCAGAACCCTGACCCAGAACCCTGACCCAGAACCCTGACCCAGACCCAGAACCCTGACCCAGAACCCTGACCCAGAACCCTGACCCTGGACTGAAGGGTTTGGGTCCAGGCGGCTCCTCCAATCACATACAGACAACAATACATTCATACTCTTCACTTCCTGAGAACTGCTGTGTGTGTGTGTGTGTGTGTGTGTGTGTGTGTGTGTGTGTGTGTGTGTGTGTGTGTGTGTGTGTCTGTGTGTGTGTGTGTGTGTGTGTGTCTCTGTGTGTGTGTGTGTACCTGCGGAGGTCAGTGTGTGTGTGTGTCTGTGTGTGTGTGTGTGTGTGTGTGTGTGTACCTGCGGAGGTCAGTGTGTGTGTGTGTGTGTGTGTGTGTGTGTGTGTGTGTGTGTGTGTGTACCTGCGGAGGTCAGTGTGTCTGTGTGTGTGTGTGTGTGTGTGTGTGTGTGTGTGTGTGTGTACCTGCGGAGGTCAGTGTGTCTGTGTGTGTGTGTGTGTGTCTGTGTGTGTGTGTGTGTGTGTGTGTGTGTACCTGCGGAGGTCAGTGTGTGTGTGTGTGTGTGTGTGTGTGTGTGTGTGTGTGTGTGTGTGTACCTGCGGAGGTCAGTGTGTCTGTGTGTGTGTGTGTGTGTGTGTGTGTGTGTGTGTGTGTGTACCTGCGGAGGTCAGTGTGTCTGTGTGTGTGTGTGTGTGTGTGTGTGTGTGTGTGTGTGTGTGTGTGTGTACCTGCGGAGGTCAGCATGGACAGCGAGGCGTTTTCCCTTCATAGAAACTTTAGCGTTAAACTTCGTTTCCTGCAGGAAAATAAATGAAAATGATAATAAATTATTATTGTTTCGTTAATATTCAGTCAGAAGTGGGTTACTCATTAATATAATATATATAATATATATATAATATATATTATATATATATTATATATATATATAATATATATAATATATATTATATATATTATATATATTATATATATATATATTATATTATACAATATATATAATATATATATTGTATAATATAATATAATATAACTGACCACTTAGCAGCCAGAGTATGATAGAAAAACAGAGAGAGGAGATCTGAGTACTGTGTGTGTGTGTGTGTGTGTGTGTGTTTGTGAGTGTGTGTGTGTGTGTGTGTGTTTGTGAGTGTGTGTGTGTGTGTGTGTTTGTGAGTGTGTGTGTGTGTGTGTGTGTGTTTGTGAGTGTGTGTGTGTGTGTGTGTGTGTGTGTGTGTGTGTGTGTGTGTGTGTTTGTGAGTGTGTGTGTGTGTGTGTGTACCATCGTCATGCTGCTCAGCTGGACCGCGGTCTGACCCGGAGGCAGCAGCATCACCTTGACGATGGCGGTCATGACCACGGTTGCCCCCGATGTCTTGATGGTGGTTTTTGGTGGCGAATTGACGGCGATCTGCAGAGAGATCGGAGCGTCCACCAGAGCCGGGTTCTACGAACACACACAGAGAACCTGAAACTACAGCCGGGTTCTACGAACACACACAGAGAACCTGACACTACAGCCGGGTTCTACGAACACACACAGAGAACCTGACACTACAGCCGGGTTCTACGAACACACACAGAGAACCTGAAACTACAGCCGGGTTCTAGGAACACACACAGAGAACCTGAAACTAGAGCCGGGTTCTACGAACACACACAGAGAACCTGAAGAGGAGATACTAGAGCCGGGTTCTACGAACACACACAGAGAACCTGAAACTACAGCCGGGTTCTACGAACACACACAGAGAACCTGACACTACAGCCGGGTTCTACGAACACACACAGAGAACCTGAAACTACAGCCGGGTTCTAGGAACACACACAGAGAACCTGAAACTAGAGCCGGGTTCTACGAACACACACAGAGAACCTGAAGAGGAGATACTAGAGCCGGGTTCTACGAACACACACAGAGAACCTGAAGAGGAGATACTAGAGCCGGGTTCTACGAACACACACAGAGAACCTGAAACTAGAGCCGGGTTCTACGAACACACACAGAGAACCTGAAGCACTCTCTGCAGGTTAGTTTGCTGAACTGAAAAGTTTCAGACAAACTGGGGACAGGACCAGGGGACAGGACCAGGGACAGGACCAGGGACAGGACCAGGGGACAGGACCAGGGACAGGACCAGGGACAGGACCAGGGGACAGGACCAGGGACAGGACCAGGGACAGGACCAGGGACAGGACCAGGGGACAGGACCAGGGACAGGACCAGGGAACAGGACCAGGGACAGGACCAGGGACAGGACCAGGGGACAGGACCAGGGGACAGGACCAGGGACAGGACCAGGGACAGGACCAGGGACAGGACCAGGGGACAGGACCAGGGACAGGACCAGGGACAGGACCAGGGACAGGACCAGGGGACAGGACCAGGGACAGGACCAGGGACAGGACCAGGGACAGGACCAGGGGACAGGACCAGGGACAGGACCAGGGAACAGGACCAGGGACAGGACCAGGGACAGGACCAGGGGACAGGACCAGGGGACAGGACCAGGGACAGGACCAGGGACAGGACCAGGGGACAGGACCAGAGCACAGAACCAGGGAACAGGACCAGGGGACAGGACCAGGGACAGGACCAGGGAACAGGACCAGGGGACAGGACCAGGGACAGGACCAGGGGACAGGACCAGGGGACAGAACCAGGTACAGGACCAGGGACAGGACCAGGGACAGGACCAGGGGACAGGACCAGGGGACAGGACCAGGGACAGGACCAGGGAACAGGACCAGGGGACAGGACCAGGGGACAGGACCAGGGGACAGAACCAAGGGATAGGACCAGGGGACAGAACCAGGGACAGGACCAGGGGACAGGACCAGGGGACAGGACCAGGGACAGGACCAGGGGACAGGACCAGGGGACAGGACCAGAGCACAGAACCAGGGAACAGGACCAGGGGACAGGACCAGAGCACAGAACCAGGGAACAGGACCAAGGTACAGGACCAGGGTCAGGACCAGGGGACAGGACCAGGGGACAGGACCAGGGGACAGGACCAGGGGACAGGACCAGAGCACAGGACCAGGGAACAGGACCAGGGGACAGGACCAGGGGACAGGACCAGAGCACAGAACCAGGGGACAGGACCAGGGACAGGACCAGGGACAGGACCAGGGACAGGACCAGGGACAGGACCAGGGGACAGGACCAGGGACAGGACCAGGGACAGGACCAGGGGACAGAACCAAGGGACAGGACCAGGGACAGGACCAGGGACAGGACCAGGGACAGGACCAGGGGACAGGACCAGGGGACAGGACCAGAGCACAGGACCAGGGAACAGGACCAGGGGACAGGACCAGGGGACAGGACCAGAGCACAGAACCAGGGGACAGGACCAGGGACAGGACCAGGGACAGAACCAGGTACAGGACCAGGGACAGGACCAGGGTCAGGACCAGGGAACAGGACCAGGGGACAGGACCAGGGACAGGACCAGGGGACAGGACCAGAGCACAGAACCAGGGGACAGGACCAGGGACAGGACCAGGGACAGGACCAGGGACAGGACCAGGGGACAGGACCAGGGACAGGACCAGGGACAGGACCAGGGGACAGGACCAGGGACAGGACCAGGGACAGGACCAGGGGACAGAACCAAGGGACAGGACCAGGGACAGGACCAGGGACAGGACCAGGGACAGGACCAGGGGACAGGACCAGGGGACAGGACCAGAGCACAGAACCAGGGGACAGGACCAGGGACAGGACCAGGGACAGGACCAGGGACAGGACCAGGGACAGGACCAGGGGACAGGACCAGGGGACAGGACCAGGGACAGGACCAGGGACAGGACCAGGGGACAGAACCAAGGGACAGGACCAGGGACAGGACCAGGGACAGGACCAGGGACAGGACCAGGGGACAGGACCAGGGGACAGGACCAGAGCACAGGACCAGGGAACAGGACCAGGGGACAGGACCAGGGGACAGGACCAGAGCACAGAACCAGGGGACAGGACCAGGGACAGGACCAGGGACAGAACCAGGTACAGGACCAGGGACAGGACCAGGGTCAGGACCAGGGAACAGGACCAGGGGACAGGACCAGGGGACAGGACCAGGGGACAGGACCAGAGCACAGAACCAGGGGACAGGACCAGGGACAGGACCAGGGACAGGACCAGGGACAGGACCAGGGACAGGACCAGGGGACAGGACCAGGGACAGGACCAGGGACAGGACCAGGGGACAGAACCAAGGGACAGGACCAGGGACAGGACCAGGGACAGGACCAGGGACAGGACCAGGGGACAGGACCAGGGGACAGGACCAGAGCACAGGACCAGGGAACAGGACCAGGGGACAGGACCAGGGGACAGGACCAGAGCACAGAACCAGGGGACAGGACCAGGGACAGGACCAGGGACAGAACCAGGTACAGGACCAGGGACAGGACCAGGGTCAGGACCAGGGAACAGGACCAGGGGACAGGACCAGGGACAGGACCAGGGGACAGGACCAGGGACAGGACCAGGGACAGGACCAGGGACGGAACATAACACAAAATAAAGAACTACAGGCTCAATGTCTGTTTCTACTCACCAGCATCATGATGGTTCCAAAGTACGTGGTTCTCAGCAACACCTCCAGGTCTTTGGGCATCTGAGAGATCAGACAAACAGGAAGTGTCAAGGTTAGGTTCAGGGTCAGGTTCAGGGTCAGGTTCAGGGTCAGGTTCAGGGTCAGGTTCAGGGTTAGGTTCAGGGTTAGGTTCAGGGTCAGGGTAAGGTT
>NC_070580.1:39738816-39743021 GCF_027409825.1 Scomber japonicus
TAATCTGTTACTGACAGTCTGTGTTAATCTGCTACTGACAGTCTGTGTTAATGTTTAATCTGCTACTGACAGTCTGTGTTAATCTGCTACTGACAGTCTGTGTTAATCTGCTACTGACAGTCTGTGTTAATCTACTACTGACAGTCTGTGTTAATCTGTTACTGACAGTCTGTGTTAATCTGTTACTGACAGTCTGTGTTAATCTGCTACTGACAGTCTGTGTTAATCTGCTACTGACAGTCTGTGTTAATCTACTACTGACAGTCTGTGTTAATCTGTTACTGACAGTCTGTGTTAATCTGTTACTGACAGTCTGTGTTAATCTGCTACTGACAGTCTGTGTTAATCTGCTACTGACAGTCTGTGTTAATCTGCTACTGACAGTCTGTGTTAATCTGTTACTGACAGTCTGTGTTAATCTGCTACTGACAGTCTGTGTTAATCTGCTACTGACAGTCTGTGTTAATCTGCTACTGACAGTCTGTGTTAATCTACTACTGACAGTCTGTGTTAATCTGCTACTGACAGTCTGTGTTAATCTGCTACTGACAGTCTGTGTTAATGTTTAATCTGCTACTGACAGTCTGTGTTAATCTGTTACTGACAGTCTGTGTTAATCTGCTACTGACAGTCTGTGTTAATCTGTTACTGACAGTCAGTGTTAATCTGTTACTGACAGTCTGTGTTAATCTGTTACTGACAGTCAGTGTTAATGTTTAATCTGTTACTGACAGTCTGTGTTAATCTGTTACTGACAGTCTGTGTTAATCTGCTACTGACAGTCTGTGTTAATCTGTTACTGACAGTCTGTGTTAATCTGCTACTGACAGTCTGTGTTAATCTGCTACTGACAGTCTGTGTTAATCTGTTACTGACAGTCTGTGTTAATGTTTAATCTGCTACTGACAGTCTGTGTTAATCTACTACTGACAGTCTGTGTTAATCTGCTACTGACAGTCTGTGTTAATCTGCTACTGACAGTCTGTGTTAATCTGCTACTGACAGTCTGTGTTAATCTGCTACTGACAGTCTGTGTTAATCTGCTACTGACAGTCTGTGTTAATCTGCTACTGACAGTCTGTGTTAATCTGCTACTGACAGTCTGTGTTAATATGCTACTGACAGTCTGTGTTAATCTGTTACTGACAGTATGTGTTAATCTGTTACTGACAGTCTGTGTTAATCTGCTACTGACAGTCTGTGTTAATATGCTACTGACAGTCTGTGTTAATCTGCTACTGACAGTCTGTGTTAATATGCTACTGACAGTCTGTGTTAATCTGCTACTGACAGTCTGTGTTAATCTGCTACTGACAGTCTGTGTTAATCTGCTACTGACAGTCTGTGTTAATATGCTACTGACAGTCTGTGTTAATCTGTTACTGACAGTATGTGTTAATCTGTTACTGACAGTCTGTGTTAATCTGCTACTGACAGTCTGTGTTAATCTGCTACTGACAGTCTGTGTTAATCTGCTACTGACAGTCTGTGTTAATATGCTACTGACAGTCTGTGTTAATCTGTTACTGACAGTATGTGTTAATCTGTTACTGACAGTATGTGTTAATCTGTTACTGACAGTCTGTGGTAATCTGCTACTGACAGTCTGTGTTAATCTGTTACTGACAGTCTGTGTTAATCTGTTACTGACAGTCTGTGTTAATCTGCTACTGACAGTCTGTGTTAATCTGCTACTGACAGTCTGTGTTAATCTGTTACTGACAGTCTGTGTTAATGTTTAATCTGTTACTGACAGTCTGTGTTAATCTGTTACTGACAGTCTGTGTTAATCTACTACTGACAGTCTGTGTTAATCTGCTACTGACAGTCTGTGTTAATCTGTTACTGACAGTCTGTGTTAATCTGCTACTGACAGTCTGTGTTAATCTGCTACTGACAGTCTGTGTTAATCTGTTACTGACAGTCTGTGTTAATCTGCTACTGAGAGTCTGTGTTAATCTGTTACTGACAGTCTGTGTTAATGTTAATCTGCTACTGACAGTCTGTGTTAATCTGCTACTGACAGTCTGTGTTAATCTGCTACTGACAGTCTGTGTTAATCTGTTACTGACAGTCTGTGTTAATCTGTTACTGACAGTCTGTGTTAATCTGCTACTGACAGTCTGTGTTAATCTGTTACTGACAGTCTGTGTTAATCTGCTACTGACAGTCTGTGTTAATCTGTTACTGACAGTCTGTGTTAATCTGCTACTGACAGTATGTGTTAATCTGTTACTGACAGTCTGTGTTAATATGCTACTGACAGTCTGTGTTAATCTGCTACTGACAGTCTGTGTTAATCTGCTACTGACAGTCTGTGTTAATCTGCTACTGACAGTCTGTGTTAATCTGCTACTGACAGTCTGTGTTAATCTGTTACTGACAGTCTGTGTTAATCTGCTACTGACAGTCTGTGTTAATCTGTTACTGACAGTCTGTGTTAATGTTAATCTGTTACTGACAGTCTGTGTTAATCTGCTACTGACAGTCTGTGTTAATCTGCTACTGACAGTCTGTGTTAATCTGTTACTGACAGTCTGTGTTAATCTGCTACTGACAGTCTGTGTTAATCTGCTACTGACAGTCTGTGTTAATCTGTTACTGACAGTCTGTGTTAATCTGCTACTGACAGTCTGTGTTAATCTGTTACTGACAGTCTGTGTTAATGTTTAATCTGTTACTGACAGTCTGTGTTAATCTGCTACTGACAGTCTGTGTTAATCTGCTACTGACAGTCTGTGTTAATCTGCTACTGACAGTCTGTGTTAATCTGTTACTGACAGTCTGTGTTAATCTGCTACTGACAGTCTGTGTTAATCTGCTACTGACAGTCTGTGTTAATCTGCTACTGACAGTCTGTGTTAATCTGCTACTGACAGTCTGTGTTAATCTGCTACTGACAGTCTGTGTTAATCTGTTACTGACAGTCTGTGTTAATCTGCTACTGACAGTCTGTGTTAATCTGCTACTGACAGTCTGTGTTAATCTGCTACTGACAGTCTGTGTTAATCTGCTACTGACAGTCTGTGTTAATCTGTTACTGACAGTCTGTGTTAATCTGCTACTGACAGTCTGGTGTTAATCTGCTACTGACAGTCTGTGTTAATCTGCTACTGACAGTCTGTGTTAATCTGTTACTGACAGTCTGTGTTAATCTGCTACTGACAGTCTGTGTTAATCTGCTACTGACAGTCTGTGTTAATCTGCTACTGACAGTCTGTGTTAATCTGCTACTGACAGTCTGTGTTAATCTGCTACTGGTTTACTTTATAATGAGAATATTATGTTTCTGCTGTTTATAAAATAACTTTCCAGTTATAAAGTTGTGTGTGTGTGTGTGTGTGTGTGTGTGTGTGTGTGTGTGTGTCTGTGTGTGTGTGTGTGTGTGTGTGTGTGTGTGTGTGTGTGTGTTCTCAGCTGGTTACACAACGTTCATTACTCACTGAAACATCTTTCCACATTATTCATGGAAACATTACTTAATATAGAAAACACTGAACACTGTCACTTTAAGAGACCAGAACCAGGACACACACACACACACACACACACACACACACACACACACACCTACACACATATACCTACACACACACACACACACACATACACACACACATTTGTGTCATATGGTCTAAAACTTCAAACAGCTTCTTAAGAACAGGATGTCCTCACAAAGATAGAAGGATCACACACACACACCTACACACACCTACACACTCACACACACACACACACACACACACACACACACACACACACACACACACACACACACACAGAGTCTATAATCTGTCTGTTAATTACAGGTCAGTGACGACAGCCAATCGTCATCCAGCTGCTGTTTCAACCACATCTGGACATCTGGCTAACCGCTAACTGCTAACAGCTAACCGCTAACCCTTTAATAAAAAGAAGACTCAGTCTAAAATCCCTCTGTACTTTACACACACACACACACCCACACACACACACATATATGTAACATATACACAATCCCACAATGCAATGCTCCACATCTTAAAGCTGTGAAGTCTGTGGTCATGTGACTCTCCAGCTGATTTAATGTCTCTTCTATAGAAAATAGTGATTGAGTGAATAAAAGAGTGATTTCAGATCCAGCCTGACCTTTGACCCCTGCATCATGACAGAATAAACAGGTTTACATTCATATTATTATTATTATAGTTATTATTAGTATGATG
>NC_070580.1:39743221-39848221 GCF_027409825.1 Scomber japonicus
CTCTAAGGCCAACTCTCCCCACCAGTCCTCTGCGTCCGTCTCAGGGCCCAACTCTAGGGCCAACTCTAAGGCCAACTCTCCCCACCAGTCCTCTGCGTCCATCTCTGGGCCCAACTCTAGGGCCAACTCTAAGGCCAACTCTCCCCACCAGTCCTCTGCGGTCCCTCAGGCCTCGCTTCCCCTCCCCTTACTCTTACTCTCCCCGAGTCCTCTGGGGTCCCTCAGGCCAGGCCAGGCCAGGCCTCCCCTTCCGTTTCTCCAGCAGGTTGTTTGGGAGGAGACCCTGGAGACCCTAAAGTCCGCGCAAAGGTAGGTAAGTAGGTAGCGGGCCTGAGGAAATAGCGCGCGGGAGGGACCTGGAGACCCTAAAGTTCGCGCAAAGGTAGGTAAGTAGGTAGCGGGCCCGAGGAAACAGCGCGCGGGAGGGACCTGCAGACCCTAAAGTCCGCGCTAAGGTAGGTAGGTAATGCGCCCGAGGAAACAGCGCGCGGGAGGGACCTGCAGACCCTAAAGTCCGCGCAAAGGTAGATAGGTAGCGGGCCTGAGAAAACAGCGCGCGGGAGGGACCTGCAGACCCTAAAGTCCGCGCTAAGGTAGGTAGGTAGGTAGGTAGGTAGCGGGCCTGAGGAAACGGTCCACAAAGACTGCGCGAAGGCTCTAGGGCCAACTCTCCCCCAGTCCTCTGGGGTCCCTCAGGCCAGGCCAGGCCAGGCCAGGCCAGGCCTGGAGACCCTAAAGTCCGCGCTAAGGTAGGTAGGTTGGTAGGTAGGTAGCAGGCCTGAAGAAACGGTCCACAAAGTCCGCGCGAAGACTCTAGGGCCAACTCTCCCCCAGTCCTCTCCCCCCGAGTCCTCTGGGGTCCCTCAGGCCTCGCCTCGCCTCCCCTTACTCTTACTCTCCCCGAGTCCTCTGGGGTCCCTCAGGCCAGGCCAGGCCTGGCCTCCCCTTCCATTTCTCCAGCAGGTCGTTTGGGAGGAGACCCTGGAGACCCTAAAGTCCGCGCTAAGGTAGGTAATGGGCCTGAGGAAACGGTCCACAAAGTCCGCGCGAAGACTCTAGGGCCAACTCTCCCCGAGTCCTCTGGGGTCCCTCAGGCCCGGCCAGGCCAGGCCTCCCCTTCCATTTCTCCAGCAGGTTATTTGGGAGGAGACCCTGGAGACCCTAAAGTCCGCGCTAAGGTAGGTAGGTAGGTAGGTAATGCGCCTGAGGAAACAGCGCGCGGGAGGGACCTGGAGACCCTAAAGTCCGCGCGAAGGTAGGTAGGTAGGTAGGTAGGTAGGTAGGTAGGTAGGTAGGTAGGTAGGTAGGTAGGTAGGTAGGTAGGTAGGTAGGTAGGTAGGTGGCCTGAGGAAACGGTCCACAAAGTCCGTGCGAAGGCTCTAGGGCCAACTCTCCCCCAGTCCTCTGGGGTCCCTCAGGCCTCCCCTCCCTTTACTCTCCCCCAGTCCTCTGGGGTCCCTCAGGCCTCCCTTCCCTTTACTCTCCCCCAGTCCTCTGGGGTCCCTCAGGCCTCCCCTCCCTTTACTCTCCCCGAGTCCTCTGGGGTCCCTCAGGCCTCCCTTCCCTTTACTCTCCCCCAGTCCTCTGGGGTCCCTCAGGCCTCCCCTCCCCTTACTCTCCCCGAGTCCTCTGGGGTCCCTCAGGCCTCGCCTCGCCTCCCCTTACTCTTACTCTCCCCGAGTCCTCTGGGGTCCCTCAGGCCAGGCCAGGCCTGGCCTCCCCTTCCATTTCTCCAGCAGGTCGTTTGGGAGGAGACCCTGGAGACCCTGGAGACCCTGGAGACCCTAAAGTCCGCGCTAAGGTAGGTAATGGGCCTGAGGAAACGGTCCACAAAGTCTGCGCGAAGGCTCTAGGGCCAACTCTCCCCCAGTCCTCTGGGGTCCCTCAGGCCTCCCTTCCCTTTACTCTCCCCCAGTCCTCTGGGGTCCCTCAGGCCTCCCCTCCCTTTACTCTCCCCGAGTCCTCTGGGGTCCCTCAGGCCTCCCCTCCCTTTACTCTCCCCGAGTCCTCTGGGGTCCCTCAGGCCAGGCCAAGCCTCCCCTCCCTTTACTCTTACTCTCCCCCAGTCCTCTGGGGTCCCTCAGGCCAAGCCAGGCCAGGCCTCCCCTCCCCTTCCATTCCATTTCTCCAGCAGGTCGTTTGGGAGGAGACCCTGGAGACCCTAAAGTCCGCGCTAAGGTAGGTAATGGGCCTGAGGAAACGGTCCACAAAGTCTGCGCGAAGGCTCTAGGGCCAACTCTCCCCCAGTCCTCTGGGGTCCCTCAGGCCAAGCCAGGCCAGGCCAGGCCTCCCCTCCACTAACTCTCCACCAGTCCTCTGGGGTCCCTCAGGCCAGGCCAGGCCAGGCCAGGCCAGGCCAGGCCAGGCCAGGCCTCCCCTCCCCTTCCATTTCTCCAGCAGGTCGTTTGGGAGGGACCTGCCTCAGCCCCTGTCCCTGCCTCAGCCCCTGTCCCTGCCTCAGCCCCTGTCCCTGTCCCTGTCCCTGTCCCTGTCCTGATCTCTTGTGTACAACCAATTACTGTTCCTCCATCATTGATACTAAGGATGAAAATGTTTATTATTTTTTTATTTTATTTAAGTGTTGCAAATAAAAACACAACAAAAGGCATCCTCTTTAAGTCTCTTTTCTTTTTCTTTTTCTTTTATTTATTGTCCAACAAACTCCACAAAAACATAAAACATACAAAAAAGTAAGGATGAAAACAAAAAAAAAACAAAAAAAATCTTTATTATTATTATTAATATTATTATTATTATTACAAAACCTTTTGACCAAACAAAGAAACTTGAAAAGAAAGTGTTGCAAACAAAAAGCATCCTCTTTAAGTCTCTTTTCTTTTTCTTTAACTTTTACTTTTATTGTCCAGCAAACCCCACAAAAACATAAAACAAAACAAAAAATCTTTATTATTACAACACCTTCTGAACAAACAAACAAACAAACAAAGAAACATTACAAAGTGTTGCAAACAAAAACAAAGACAAAAAGCATCCTCTTTAAGTCTCTTTTCTTTTTCTTTTGCTTTTATTGTCCAACAAACCCCTAAAGTCCGCGCGCTAAGGTCCGCTCTAGGGTGGGTAGGTAGGTAGGTAGATAGATAGGTAGGTAGGTAGCGGGCCTGAGGAAAAAGGAAACAGCGTGCCGGGGGAGTGGAGAACCTGGAGACCCTAAAGTAAGTCGGCGCGCTAAGGTCCGCTCTAGGGTAGATAGATAGGTAGGTAGGTAGCGGGCCTGAGGAAAAAGGAAACAGCGTGCCGGGGGAGAGGAGGATCTGGAGACCCTAAAGTAAGTCCGCGCGCTAAGGTAGGTAGGTAGGTCGGTAGCTAGCGGGCCTGAGGAAATAGCGCGCGGGGAGGAGGGCCCTAAAGTCCGCGCGCGCTAAGGTAGGTAGGTAGGTAGGTAGGTAGGTAGCGGGCCTGAAGAAATGAAGCGTGCGTGTGGGGAGAGGATCTGGAGACCCTGAAGTCAGTCCGCGCTAAGGTAGGTAGGTTGGTAGGTAGGTTAGTTGGTAGGTAGGTAGGTAATGTGTGTGTGTGTGTGTGTTTGTCAGTCACTGAACGGTATCATCACAGTGCTCCGGCACAAGTGCCGCAAACCGCCACAGAACACCCGCCGCAGATGTACTTGCGGCAGCTGCGACACACAAACCTGGTCTTTCTGTCCTTTTTTTCAGTGCACATCTCACACCTCTTTCTCTTTCGCGTCCTGCTGCCGTCCGCCGCAGCAGAGTCAGACTCTGCGGCAAGCCGTGGCGGGTCGTGGTGATCTTCTCTGTCCCTGTCCCTGTCCCTGTCCCTGTCCCTGTTCCTGTCCGTGTTCCTGTCCGTGTTCCTGTCCGTGTTCCTGTTCCTGTTCCTGTCTCCTCCGTCTCCTCCTCCGTCTCCTCCGTCTCCGTCTCCTCCGTTCCCTCCTCCGTCTCCGTCTCCTCCGTCTCCTCCGTCTCCATCTCCTCCTCCTCCGTCCGCCGCCGCCGCCGCTTCTTGAAACGCTCTCACCACATCCGCCGCAGCCACGGTTCGCGGAAACCTAGCCCTCCTCCGGATGAGCGGCGCCACCAACTGCTTTCCCAGCCGCTCCAGGAACACCCTTCTCTTGTTGCGCTTGCCAGACAGCCACGAGGGGTTCAGCTCCCGCCATATCACAAAGGCGTTGTACGAAGAGACGTCTATGAGGTTGTGGAACACCACGAGAGGCCATCGGCGAGTCATTCTCCTGCAACTGTACGTGCCGATCACCTTGTCCAGGTTGTCCACGCCGCCTTTGGTGCTGTTATAGTCCAGGACCAGCGCCGGCTTCCTGTCCCGGCGCTCGCTGATTCGCGCCTCCTTGTCCTGGTGGTGGTCCCGCCGCCGCGTGCTCATCAGCAGCACCTTCTTGTTTCTCTTCGGGATGTAGCACACCACCGCGGTGCTGTCCGTGAAGGCGAAGGTCGAAGAGAAGACCTCTCTGCCCTTGGTCGCGAGCAGCGCCTTCGGGAGCTCGGGCTTGTTCTGCCGCACCGTGCCGAGCATGGTCATGTCCCTCCGGAGGAGCCTCTGCCCCAGCTCGTACGAGGTGAAAAAGTTGTCGCACGTGACATTGCGACCCCTCAGTCCTTCGGTCACGTCGAGCACTACCCGCATGCCCTGGTTCCTTTCCACAGCTCCACCGATAGGCTTCCCGGTGTAAACTTGCATTTTCCAGGCGTAGCTGGATCTGGCGTCGCACGCCGCCCAAAACTTTATCCCGTACTTAGCGGGCTTGCTGGGTATGTACTGCCGGAAAGGACAACGACCTAAGTTGAGGTGAGGAAGAAACACACACAATTATTTTTATTCAAATAAATAAATAAATAAATAAATACATACATAAATATATATATATATTTGGTATATTTGGTAGTAATAATATTTTGGTACCTTACCTCTGAACGGTACCAATTGTTCGTCTACCGTCACGTCAGGCCCGGGGTTATACAGCAGCGGCAGACGTGCCGCCCACTTGTCCCACACCTCCCTTATGGCTGCCAGCTTGTCGGTGGAGCGCCTAGCGGGTCTGGTCTCGAGGTCGTCGAATCGCAGGAGCCTCGAGTACCCGTGGAACACCTTGAGCGGCATAGTTGCTCGAAAAATGGCCCTCCCGCTCTCCGCGTCCCACAGACTTGCCGCCGCCTCGCCTCGTGACCTGTACACGCCCGCTAGGATTAGCAGCCCGATGTAGGCGCGCAGGTCGGTCTCGTCGATGCCCTTCTTCCACTCTTGTCCGTATTTGCGAACGCCCTGCAGGTTGGTCATGGCCAGCACTATTTCTTCTATTTCGGCCGTAATCAACAACGCGAACGTCGAAGCTATGTCGTGGGCGTTGGAAACGGCATACGGCGTCGGACCCCCCACCGGCGGCAGCGGCGGCGGCGGCGCATCGCGGCGTGCCGCAGGCGCGTCGTCCTCTCCTCTCCCGTGTGGCACCGAGGACCAAACTTTGCCGTCCTTGGACAGGAACCTCTGGCCTTCGGCGCGAGGAGGAACATCGCTTTGTCTGTGCGCTTGATCACCACCGTGTTGGTCTTCTTCTGCTTCTTGTTCTTCTTGTTCTTCTTCTTCTTCTTCTTCACCGTGTTGGTCTTCTTCTTCTTCTTGTTCTTCTTCTCCTTCACCGCGTTGGTCTTCTTCTTCTTCTTGTTCTTGTTCTTCTTCACCGCGTCGGTCTTCAAGACGACCCGCGGAGAGGTCAGCGTCGCCTTCTTCTTCCTCCGCCGATGATGATGTTTCACGTTCTGCATTGTATTCGACAACGTCCTCTTCTTCGGACACGTCCTCGGCCTCGGCCTCGGTCTCGTCGTCAGAGGCGCTGTACTCGTACTGTACGGACCAAAGTTGATCTAGAACCTGCTCGACTGTGAAACGATCCGACATGGCTGCAGCTGAGTGGACAACGGCGGGGATGTGTAACTGGGGCTGGGGCTGGGGCTGGGGCTGGGGCTGGGGGAGGACCTGGAGACCCTAAAGTCGGCACTAAGGTAGGTAGGTAGGTAGGAAATGTGCCTGGGACCGGGAGACCCTAAAGTCCGCGCTAAGGTAGGTAGGTAGGTAGGTAGTTAGGTAGGTAGGTAGGTAGGTAGGTAGGTAGGTAAGTAATGCGCCTGGGACCAGGAGACCCTAAAGTCCGCGCTAAGGTAGGTAGGTAGGTAGGTAGGTAATGCGCCTGGGACCGGGAGACCCTAAAGTCCGCGGTAAGGTAGGTAGGTAGGTAGGTAATGCGCCTGGGACCGGGAGACCCTAAAGTCCGCGCTAAGGTAGGTAGTTAGGTAGGTAATGAGCCTGGGACCAGGAGACCCTAAAGTCCGCGCTAAGGTAGGTAGTTAGGTAGGTAATGAGCCTGGGACCGGGAGACCCTACAGTCCACGCGAAGGTAGTTAGTGTGCCTGAGAATGGGCTTGATAATAGAGGAGGAGGAGGAGGAGGAGGAGGAGGAGGAGGAGGAGGAGGGGGCCGGGAGACCCTAAAGTCCGCGCTAAGGTAGGTAGTTAGGTAGGTAATGAGCCTGGGACCGGGAGACCCTAAAGTCCACGCGAAGGTAGTTAGTGTGCCTGAGAATGGGCTTGATAATAGAGGAGGAGGAGGAGGAGGAGGGGGGGGGAGGGGAGACCGGGAGACCGGGAGACCGGGAGACCCTAAAGTCCGCGGTAAGGTAGGTAGGTAGGTAGGTAATGCGCCTGGGACCGGGAGACCCTAAAGTCCGCGCTAAGGTAGGTAGGTAGGTAGGTAGGTAATGCGCCTGGGACCAGGAGACCCTAAAGTCCGCGCTAAGGTAGGTAGGTAGGTAGGTAGGTAGGTAATGCGCCTGGGACCAGGAGACCCTAAAGTCCGCGCTAAGGTAGGTAGGTAGGTAGGTAGGTAGGTAATGCGCCTGGGACCGGGAGACCCTAAAGTCCGCGGTAAGGTAGGTAGGTAGGTAGGTAATACGCCTGGGACCGGGAGACCCTAAAGTCCGCGGTAAGGTATTAGTGTGCCTGAGAATGGGCCTGATAATAGAGGAGGAGGAGGAGAAGGAGGGGGGGACTGGGAGACCCCAATGTCCCCGGGAAGTTAGAGATTAGGAGTGGGGTCACAGTGACCCACATGGACAACACAAGGGTTAACGGAGGGTTACAATCACAAGGTACCTCTGAGTAGGAAGGAGACCACACAAAGAAGGGGGGTGTTTTAAAACTGCACTCCTAAATGTCCAACGTCCCCACCCGGCGAAACAGGTCCACAATCCAACCCATAAACCCCTGGTCCAACCACAATTTTATCCAACCTGTAAAGGTCATATCCAACCATAACTTTGTCCAACGTATAATGCCCACAAGGTCCACAATCCAACCCATAAACCCCTGGTCCAACCACAATTTTATCCAACCTGTAAAGCTCATATCCAACCATAACTTTGTCCAACGTATAACGCCTACAAGGTCCACAATCCAACCCATAAACCCCTGGTCCAACCACAATTTTATCCAACCTGTAAAGCTCATATCCAACCATAACTTTGTCCAACGTATAATGCCTACAAGGTCCACAATCCAACCCATAAACCCCTGGTCCAACCACAATTTTATCCAACCTGTAAAGCTCATATCCAACCATAACTTTGTCCAACGTATAATGCCCACAAGGTCCACAATCCAACCCATAAACCCCTGGTCCAACCACAATTTTATCCAACCCGTAAAGGTCATATCCAACCATAACTTTGTCCAACGTATAATGCCCACAAGGTCCACAATCCAACCCATAAACCCCTGGTCCAACCACAATTTTATCCAACCCGTAAAGGTCATATCCAACCATAACTTTGTCCAACGTATAATGCCCACAAGGTCCACAATCCAACCCATAAACCCCTGGTCCAACCACAATTTTATCCAACCCGTAAAGGTCATATCCAACCATAACTTTGTCCAACGTATAATGCCCACAAGGTCCACAATCCAACCCATAAACCCCTGGTCCAACCACAATTTTATCCAACCCGTAAAGGTCATATCCAACCATAACTTTGTCCAACGTATAATGCCCACAAGGTCCACAATCCAACCCATAAACCCCTGGTCCAACCACAATTTTATCCAACCCGTAAAGGTCATATCCAACCATAACTTTGTCCAACGTATAATGCCCACAAGGTCCACAATCCAACCCATAAACCCCTGGTCCAACCACAATTTTATCCAACCTGTAAAGCTCATATCCAACCATAACTTTGTCCAACGTATAATGCCCACAAGGTCCACAATCCAACCCATAAACCCCTGGTCCAACCACAATTTTATCCAACCCGTAAAGGTCATATCCAACCATAACTTTGTCCAACGTATAATGCCCACAAGGTCCACAATCCAACCCATAAACCCCTGGTCCAACCACAATTTTATCCGACCCGTAAAGGTCATATCCAACCATAACTTTGTCCAGCGTATAATGCCCACAAGGTCCACAATCCAACCCATAAACCCCTGGTCCAACCACAATTTTATCCGACCCGTAAAGCTCATATCCAACCATAACTTTGTCCAGCGTATAATGCCCACAAGGTCCATAATCCAACCCATAAACCTCTGGTCCAACCACAATTTTATCCAACCCGTAAAGCTCATATCCAACGATAACTTTGTCCAACGTATAATGCCCACAAGGTCCACAATCCAACCCATAAACCCCTGGTCCAACTACAATTTTATCCGACCCGTAAAGCTCATATCCAACCATAACTTTGTCCAACGTATAATGCCCTCATCCAACCCGTAGAGCATATATCTAACCCGTAGAGCTCTTGTAGGATTAGACCCTTGTTTCGGATCAACAATTGCGTAGTATTTACTCCACAAACTCTGGTGTGTAATGACCAGTGTACCGATGGCGGGCGTGGAGTCTCAAGCTTCGAAATTGGACAGGCTGCGTAATCCGCAACGGAAATATGGTAACTGGTCCACGTTGGACAAGGCATGGAGTCCGTTTTTAGAGTACCTAGACAATCTATGGTGGCACTCCATATCTCAAGAACAGATGACATCAATCCTGAATAGACCTGATGTTGCTGTTGGCGCTATTGTCATCACGGAATACTTCGGTGAGATGCTAGGAGGGCTGTTTTCAATTATGGTAAAGCTCGAACCGACCATCATCGTCACATGTGGTGTATACATCCACCGTGGCCATTTCAGATGTACTGACTTCGTACAACGTGAGGACTTAAGTCTTATTACGCTGATACACGATCTGATCAAGGAAGTCAAAGGAGGACACTTGCTGGCTAGACCCACAGACAGTCCACATTGTTCAAAAGGGGATTCTGCTACAGGTGTAGTGGAAGGGATGCGTGACATGATATCGTTACTGAAAGGTGGATGGTGGGGACTTCGTGCTGGCAGTTACAACTCCTGTGAACACTATCAAGTGATATACGATCTACAAACGGTGAAGGACGTCACCAATCCAGCTGCGGTAATCTGTTTTATGGACAGGAATTTACCGGGTTACCTCTTTGACATTGTAACTGCAGAAGAAAACACGTACGATGTCACTTTCGACAAGTCTGGATTTTATCTTGATGCTGACAAGCGTCTTAACACCAAGTTAAAATTCTCCACCCTGAGAGATTTGCTGCAATATATGAAATCAATGGTTACCTTTGTGCCCATATCCCTAAGTGGGGCACAAGAGCTCGGCATCAAGGAGGACCTAGCTGACTCATACTGCAACAGTATCGCGATTCCAGAGGTTATAAAACAAACAGCTTTGGAAGAGCAGCATGTCTGTCCACATTGCTTCTGGGAAGTTCAGTACAGTTCATTTCAGTGAGCCTATGTATATCTCCCTGTTGTGTCTTGACATCAATAAAATAATGACCATTTCTGAGATTATTGTCTTTATTATACAACAGTGTCTAACAATATCATTTATCACGATTTCAGAGATTATAAAACAAACAGTTTTGGAAGAGCAGCATGTCTGTCCACATTGCTTCTGGGAAGTCCAGAAGTTCAGTACAGTTCATTTTCATTTCAGTGAGCCTATGTATATCTCCCTGTTGTGTCTTGACATTGACCATGACCATTTCTGAGATTATTGTCTTTATTATACAACAGTGTCTAACAACATAGCATTTCACCCATAGTAGAACGTGCACCAATCCCTTAGGGGCATTGTATTGTCCACCATAAAATTCAAAGGTGTTCTCCTGATCAACACATCAGTGCTCATCTGTGCCATATTGGTAAGATCCTCGTGGCCTTCCGCGTGTTGCAAGCCGTGGACAAGGTTCCTGTACATTTCGAAGATAGTTGAGCCGTAGATTATGGTGAAGGACACACACCCGACGATCTCACCTATGTTCTCCGAGGGGCTCTCAATCAAGACTTTGATATGGTGCGAATTTTCGTCTATGATTGCGAAGTTGTCAGCATACTCACTCATAGTCTGGTATAGAGAGGTGATAATTTTCATCTCGAGGTAAGGGATTTCAATATCTCCCCTGTACATGTGTACAGTTGAAAATGATGTACAGTCAAACTCTTGACACTCTCGATCGGCGGTCATCTCACCAGTAATCCGATTTAGGATGTCAAGGTTGTCAAGGGAAGCAGATCGCAAGAGCGCTAGAAGACATCTGAGAGCTTCGTAGTCCTTGTCAGCGCAGGGTTGTGGAGAAGGTATGCATACGTAGCCATCCGTACACCGTGGGAACGTGAACAAGGGATGTCCTCCAGGTCCTTTTGTAATTCGGGCAACACCAATCTCCAAACACACATTGCATGTGAATTCAAACTGTCCTCGAGTGGAGTCATTGAGAATATCAAAGGCCCCTTTTGCTCTGTCTGAAGTCCAGAGACTGTTTGACATCATAAAAGCCAAGACGTTGACAAGAGTCTGTCTGTTGTCTTCATCATACACCGATAAAGTGCGACTGAAAGGTATAGTGTCTGTCCCCGCTATCTTCATACAAGATCCACAGTTAATGTCAACCGGCCACCTGGAGGAAAGTTTGCATGGATCATTTGTGAGGACCCTTTTGTTGTTATCGTTGAGTACAGTGAACTTGACAGGTATTTTCTCCAAGGTACATTGCTTGTAGGCTGTAATGCTCATTGTGTCAATGACAAACAAAGCGCTACAGTCACCGAAGGGTATGAGGTCACGCAACTCGATCTTGAACACAGCCGGCTGATGGGGCTGGCTGACCCTGGTCATAGTGTGGGAGAAAATATAATCCTTCTGACTGAAAGACATCTTAACTCAGGGCTGAGAGGACAATGAGAGTTTGCACATCTACTGAGTCTACGGAATCGTATATATGGTGATTTTTTTTAAACATTTTTTTTTTTTTTTTTTTTTTGTCTCAATTAAACTTGAGTAAATGTTGACATCCCAAACAGGAGAGTGAGTCCAAGCGAGAATCATGAGAGCCATCGTCTTTCGTTGACACACTGTCCTATCTTTCTCTTTTTGTCTTGACCATAAACACACTGGATAAGTCTGTGAGCCGGAACATTGTTGCTGAACAGGTCCCTGTAAAAGTTTTTACAGCCTGTGCAATGATACGTGATCTCCCTACAGTCAGAGGCAGGACGTGTCCTCTTGCCGAGTTTAGCTCGGGTGGGTTTCAGCCACTTCTTATCCTTGAAGACCTCGATCCACGTTCGCATGAGGTTTATGTCAGCACAAGAGTAGGGCATAATGCAAAGACTGGACTCGGGATACATCGCAGCCGTGGAGCTGAATGCAGTAGGAGTGTGTATCTGCAACATGAGCACGGTCTGATAAAGAACACCAGCTAAGTCGAGTAGTGTCCTTTCACATAGCTCACTTCTCATTATGGAAAGCTTACCAGTGGAGGAAGCAATCCCAGCGTCTGTGAGTATGATGGACGGAACCGAAAGTGAAGTTGAGGCATCTCGACACGGAGTGGCTAAAGAATCGTGGTCTAGGGACACTATACCTTCAGCCATTGCTTCAGTGAGCCTTTTCCCAAGTGAAGCACTTAGGTTTCTGTAGACATCCTGAGGCTTTAGAGACATGTCCTCCGTGATCACCTTGAGGCAGGTGTCGAGTTTTTCCCCAGGCAGACGAGCCACAGTCTCCCTTTTTATCTTTAGCTGCTCCATCTCCCGAGTACCACAGGCCGGTATCATGTGTTCAGGACAGTTGTTCATTATGGTGTTGAAAGTCACCGTTGCCCTCTTCAACCTATCTCTGACAGAGACAATGGAGGCAAGTAGATGCTCTTTACAATCGTCCAGGCTGTGGGTGCCTAGCGCAGAGCTATACATGTAGCGAGGCAAGCAGTAGTCTATGATACAGTGAGCCATAAGCTTTCCTGAACGGTTGACCAAAGTACTGTCTGCTTGGTGAGCTATCAACACCCTAGAGTTAGCGAAACATTTGTTGAAAGGCTGGTAGGGGTGTGGGATGAGCACCGAAGATGGGTCGAGTATGTCTCGTGTCTCGTGCGAGTCGTTGTCAATGTTACAGTCAGACTCGCGGTCGCACTCAGACTCCTCTCTTGCAGAGACTTTTTTGGAGTGCTCGCACTCACATATGAGCGAACCTCCGAACATAGCCGTGATACACCCTGTGTTGGCCTGGAGGTTCAATGGGTATCTGTAGAAAGCTGCTTCGCAAGGGTTGCACTTGTGATACTCAATGCACTCTACAGGCTTTACAGAGAGTCCTGTGATCTGCTGTAGCCACGTTTTTACAATTTCCACATAGGTGGTTTTGACACTGGAGTTGCCCACTTTCAAGCGATCCAGTGTTTGTTGACTAAAATGTTTGTTCTTTGAGGATTTGATGAGGCTACTCCAAGGAAAGAACCCTGCTCCCATCTTGGAAGCGATGAGTTCAGATGCTTTGCACACAAGCAGGTCTCTGAGGATGGCTTGCTTGTGTGAGAACATGTGGTTCATGCAGTATTTCGAGTCTTTGTACAGCGTTCTCACTGTGACGGTATCGACCGAGCTGGAGTCGTAGCCTTGTGAGGGGACAAGTGTAGTAGAGACCGCAGAGAAACCGGAGTCTAGCTGCAACGTCATAACATCTTCCACTCTGTATGCAGTGAGAAGGGATCTAGCTTTATTCAGTTCTAACCACCGACCAAGATCATTCAAGACTGGTTCCTCCTCCAAGTACAAGATCACATCGCCAGTCTTGAGCTGATGCCAGGGAGAGGTGTGAAAGCATGCAACCTGGTCCATTTCCAACTTGATACAGTCTCCCCTCATGACACATGCTATAAAGGTGTCTGTTACAGCGGAATCGCAAGGTGAGCGCATACTTTTGAAGGCTGACAGCCCCCTAACCTTTACAGTAACTGAGGATAGATCACCCTTGTCGTCGAGGTTGTGAGTGAGAGCCACGTAGGTCTTCTTAGCTACGTGGCAGTACACAGAGCAACTGTTTTCATATTCCAGCTTGACTCTCCTGTCCTTGACGAAGGGAGTGGTGACATCCACAACTTCTTCAGACCCAGGGACTCTGGCCATGTAGACAGGATAGCCTTCCTTAGTGAATGTGCCTCTCGGGTCTCTAGTTAACTTTTGGTGTGTGTTACCTCTGCCTATCACGTACATCCTCTTGAGAGTGTCCTCCACCAAGGCTGTGTGTACGTACTCCAGAAAAGCAGGCACCCGCTCCCCAGCCCGCTTAAACTTGTCACCTAAAGCCACGCGGGCCTTACACGCAAAGCTCTCGAGGAGTTTGTTTTCACTCTCCTGAGCAGACATCTCACCCCTGCTGACTTCTGGCACACAGCTCTCAGGAAGGTCCCCAGGTCCGTATCCAACTGAGACCATCACACTGTCTGTGTCTCCGTAAACAACAGGGCAGCGGTGCCGGTAAAAGGTAGACACACAGCTGTTTACCACAGAGATCTGTTGCCTACCGTGGCCAGATATGAGAGGCCCGCAGGGGTGCGGAGCTGTTCCATAGAAGGAGTTGGCCTGGACTTTACATTCTCCCTCCTGCATCTTGTAGTACACACGCTCAGCCTCACTGATGTCAGGGTTCTTGAGTTTCATCTTGAACTCAGCCCGCTGGTTGAGATAGTACTCCACTGAGGAAGAGAATACAGCCGGAACTCGGACAAACCGGCGTTTAGTCTTGTTGTACTTGAGGATGAGCGATGTATACTCAAACCCCTCAGCTTCCCAGTTGTAACACACCCAACCAGATAGATCGTGGGGGAATTTTACTGGAGGCCAGGGCACGGTGGTCTCGGGTGAGATGTTGAGAGCACACATGATGGCCGGGTACATACTTGAGAAGTCAAATGAAAGCTCCAGGCCCATTCCAGGTCCGGAGTAATGTAGACCCGTGAGAGGATCACAAACCGAACCCCCCTTCCACTTCTCACTGTCTCCATTGTCAGAGTTAGGAACCCATCGCACACGGCTGTTTAATCTCATACCGACGGGTCCTGCTTTGACTCTGAGAGTGTCGACTGTACACTTGAGCTGAGGGATCTGAACAGAGTGAATGCTCTGCACGAAGCCTCCAAAGTTATCCCCTCTTCCGTGTACCACGACGTCTATATTGAGAGTGGTCCTACATCGATGGAACAGAGCTGATACAGGGTTGAGGACTTTGGCCAGTCTGGCGCACAGCTGTGAGTCAACCAAGTTGTAGAGGAGCACGGCAAAGAGACTCCTTCCACCCAGTTTGATCATCTCATCCATTTTAGAATAACCCACGTCAGCCAGCTTGCAAAGCTTTCTGGTGTCCTTTGGGGGCTTTCTGTGCAAGTCCCTGACCGTGGTGATGACAAAAGGCGCCACGTCGTTCAACTTCATGCTGGTGCACGCAAACTTGATTTCTCTGGTCCCTGCCATTCTGTACAGATCTATAATATTCATACCGCAACTGTTCATCTTAAAGTGGCCCAGCTTAATCTTGGCTTTGTTGAACTTTGCAATATGCATAGATATCTGTAGGAGCTTGTATTCTGTCAATTGGCCAGTCAACAACGCACCTAAGCTGTCGATCATTTCCTTGTACATTTCCAGGTAACGTACGTTTTCAAACTGGAAGAACGGTGCCACGTCCGTGGCCAGGGCCCTGGTCACAAAGAGCCCGTGCCACGCTTGCAATAACGCAGAACATCGTTTTTGGACATTACCGTCGAAACGCGTGCTGTAGTTTGATGTCACATAGAAATGTACGCGCTGCTCAATCACCCTGACATCAAACTCTGCGTTGAACACATACAGGAGTTCTATAGCGTGTTGGTACAGTAGTTTGATCATGTTCTCGAGCAGTGCGAGTTCGCCAGAGCACGGATAAACGGAAATCCTCGTAACATCGTCTACACCTGCACCCCTGGCCAGTTCCTGATCAGCTTCAGGGTGATTGGTGCGCATTACCTTACATTTGTTATAGAGGACTATCAGCTTCTTCCTGTGGTGGTCGGGTGAGGTCTTGTGTATGTGGGTGTTCAGGATCACGAGAGAGACACAGGTTATCTCATGCTGCTGACCTGGCATGTCAGGCGAGAGAGTAGGGATGGAGACATGCCTACTCTGTTTGGGCAATTGTTTCATTTTCGTATCTAGTGTGTGAACCAACTTATTCCTGTACACTGTCATGTCTGTAAGCATGCGCTCCGTGCAGTATGGGAATTTGTACGCAAAAGACTCACATCGTAGATTTTCATCCCGGTACGATTTGTTAAACACAGTCTCGATATCCAGACACGCAGCCTTGTAGAAATGAGGCGCGTGTTTACTATCAAAGAGCCTAGCTTGTGCCTCCGAGTACTCGTGATCATAGATGAGTTCAGAGACCGAGAGGATACCGTTCAGCTTATTTGTAGGTATAAAATACACCCTGCCAAACATAACATCGGAGCATAGGGCAGGCGTGTTACCATCTCGAGTAATGTAATGGCCCCTATCCGGACAAAAATCTCCAAAGGTCAGTGCACCCTTTACGGTCTGCATGTACTTCTTAGTCAAGGCTATACATTTGAGCGGGAAAAGCTGAGCGTTTACTTTTCGTTTAACGTCATCATGGAAAACGGGTACGTGCACCGGCTCAGCAACAAAGTGTTTAGACCAAGTCTCCCGTACCAGTTCCCAAGTCTCCTCCTCGTTGTCCTGATCATGAATCAAGTCTAGGTCATAGCCCACAACAGGAGCTATATCAGTAACTTTGAAGTGTACCGTAGTGTAGATGGTCATATCTCGAGCCTGTACCACCAGTCCTCTACATAAGAGTGCCTCTTCTTGCATGTGAAATATGACAGATTTGATCATCACACCGACCAAATTCGGTTCGAGCTCAGGATTGACAACCCTGCGCTCAGGATAGATGTTAGGAAAAAGCTCCACAAAAGGCACCGCTTTGTTCATGATTCAGAGTCCAGATATCCACGAGTTTATGCGACCTTGTTTCATCAAACTACTTTGAGAGGTGGACACCCCTCTCTATGGGGTAGCAAAACCTCAAAACCTTGGGAAAGGACGATGATTGTTTTCCAGCCAAATGTGAGAATCCTGTAAATCTATTACAGACCTAACCAGTCAAGGCTGAATTACCCCCCCCCCCCCCCCCCCCCCCCGGTCTCTTTTATCTAACCGAGGCTCTCTTATCCAGCCAAATGCATTCCTGTCCAACCAAAGGCTTTCTTGTTTCCAACCGAGGCTCTCTTCTCAAACTAAAGTTTTCCTGTCCAACCGAGGCTTTCTTGTTTCCAACCGAGGCTTTCTTGTGTCCAACCGAGGCTCTCTCATCAAACCAAGGTTTTCCTGTCCAACCGAGGCTTTCTTGTTTCCAACCGAGGCTTTCTTGTGTCCAACCGAGGCTCTCTCATCAAACCAAGGATTTCCTGTCCAACCGAGGCTTTCTTGTTTCCAACCGAGGCTTTCTTGGTTCCAACTGAGGCTCTCTGATCAAACCAAAGATTTCTTGTCCAACTGAGGCTTTCCTGTTTCCAACTGAGGCTTTTCTTGTTTCCAACTGAGGCTCTCTGATCAGACTGAGGCTTTCCTGTTTCCAACTGAGGCTTTCTTGTTTCCAACTGAGGCTTTCTTGTTTCCAACTGAGGCTCTCTGATCAAACCAAAGATTTCTTGTCCAACTGAGGCTTTCCTATCCAACCGAGGCTCTCTTGTCCAACCACAATACACAATGAAAACATCACACCTACTCAGCGAAAAGGAAATGTGAGGTTGTATCATGTTGTAGCATGTATATCTAGGAGCTGGACCACATTGTTCAAGATTCACGACCTAGCTATGGCAGCCAAGAAGGTTAAGGCCACGGCCGCTGAGTGTAATATGCCTCACATAGAAGAGAATACAGCTGTAGTAGAAACAATCAAGGTTCCTTCCAATAGGACAGCATTGTTTTTCGCCGTTGGAAATGACACACTGCATGACAGGACGTCAGACGAATTGTCCTTTGGCGCGTTGTCACCAAACGAGAGAGCGACTTTCCAATTTCTTCTATACCTGACATACTGCTGCAAAGGGGAGTTTCTCCAAGTGACACTGGAGAACCCTGATTTTTGCAGCATGTCACCTCCTATCAGAGAGGACTTCGCTCACGGGCGCGTATTCTGTTTTATCCTAGACATGAGCAATGAGACCCACGAAACCAACGATCTCTCCTCGACTTGCCTTGCCCCCGAAGATACGAATGAGTGCGTGTTCGGTAGTCAGCTTCTTACGCTTATGAACATGAATGTCAACATGGACGTGTTCAGACAGGTTGATACCAACGATGCCAACTACAGCGATACATGGTCACATCAAGCAACATCTTCTAGGATGAATGAGACACTGGAGGAGGGGTTCAACGCGTTCATGCGACTGCAATTGGTTCGGAAAAGGGCATCGTCTCTAAACAACGCTATGATAGCCATGAGAGACAGCAAGGGAGAGCTGAGCTCCATATTTGACTGGGTTGATATCCGGAGCGATACACTCAATTCTACCAAGGTGGACAAGAAGAAAGTCAAGGAATTACAAGGTTCCATGTATACACCATGTCAATCAGGGAGGCAAGTGGCTATATTACCAGAGTCTATAACAGACCTAAATCTCAAGGTTCTGGAGAACTCCATAGGCAAGATTACGGACAGTGCAAGCGACGGAGAAGGTAAAGAGTTGTTCTTGTCGCTCATGTCTAAACTCACAAGCACAGAATGGTTGAAACAAAAGGTTGTTCGAACAGGGTATAATGCGAACATCAAAGAAGACATGAAATTCGTGGAAGGACTGAAAGCTTTCACAAGTGAGCTCAATGGTTCATCGGAAAGTAGTGAGGTGAACATCAGAGGACTGTTGGTATTCAGGTACTCTCTGGAGAAACTCATCGATTGGGAAAACCCCAATATGTTTGTCAAATCGCTGATCCACAGACATGTGCCCATCACAAAGACTCACATTTCGAAGGTGTTATGTGACATCAAGACCAACCGCAGGACGCGGGAGCTTGCGTTATTGCTGTTGAACGGACAGTGTTATTGCAAGCGAAGGTGCACCGAGGCGCGTGTCGGAGAGTGTAGTGGAGAGTGTCAAACCGCATACTCTTGTTTTTACAACTCCTCTGAGCGACACCCCTTCATCGTGAGCAAGGATGACTACAGCTACTACTTTGCACACCTGTACCCTCATCTGGGTAAACTGGAGCGCTTGAGTAAAGAAATGAAAGTGAAGTACAGAGGACGCAGGCAGTTTGAGAGCATAGCGAACATGGTGTTCAATATCCTAGTCAGGCAGCAGTTCACTGAAAAGGAGTCACTGTATCAAGGTTTGACCGATGTGATAGACAGCAAACTGAGCAACTCGAGCTTGTCTATTGGTCAAAATCTCTCAACGATCCACGAATCGTTGTATCTTGCGCCCAGTCATAACGATGACTACTTGGAAGAGCCCAGTTCTTTGTGTCCTGTAAAAGTGTACGATCACGCATTGGTACGCTACTTGTTTTGTGATAGCCTGCAAGTGGGTAGGTTGTTTCAGGCATCCACCACATTCAATTACATCATTGCAAACACCGCTCCTAGGTATACAATTGAACGGGTTATGCTCTTCAACATCACTGGCCCGGGGGAAGGGAAGAGTTATGCCAACAACGTGTTGAACTACCAATTCAGGAGTGTGAAAGGTTGCATCGAGACTTTGACATCTTTCACGCCGCAAGCTTTCAAGTACAAACAGAAGAGGAACGCCTGTGTTGTCATGATAGACGACGCGCATATAACCCACGAGAAGAACATAAAAGCCTTAGACAGGGAGTCCAACGTGATCCCCAATACGTTCAAGAACCTCTTGGACACTAGTGTACTGGAGAGCGATGTGGTGACCAGAGACGTGAGCAGCGGCAAGGTAGACACTGTCAAGTATCAGGCTGTACACAACTGCGGTTTCGTGTGGAACACCAACACAATGGGGTTTGTGAGCGACGCATGGGCCGATCGGTGTCTGATCATGGAATCCGAGTTCCCTGAGAATGTGACTCGCACGCGTAGTACCAAGCAGATACAGGACACAGTAATGAAACATAAAATGGGGCGTATAGCTGCAGTTTGTCTTTACAGACAGAATCTAATCCAGTCTGCTACAATGATTGCTGAGTCTGAGCTTATACAGTTCGGTGAGAGATTTGACAAGGCCAGAGACGCCTGCGTGGATGCCTTATACGCTAGCCACATTGTGTGCACAGGAGTCGTGAGTCGTAGGGTTCCGTTCTGTATCAACCAGCTGGTGTTTGCAGAGGCCATGAAGTTGGCGTGTCACTTTGTATTTGACTTATGGATTCCTCCGTGGACCGAGATACCGGATAGCGGGAGTAACCCCGATGTGAGGGGTTACATGAAGCAGATGAATGAGAACAGATTGAAAGCTCTGAACAAGCTATCGTTTGGCCAGATCTGCCTCGAGACCAACGCAGTCTACAAGCTATGCACGGCGGCCTGCCTCCCAGACATATGTCCCCGTGTAGTCGACACACAGGGTCACTTTGCTTGCAAGGTGCTTGGGTACATTTTAACTCAGATTCACGAGCAACAGCTGAAAACTACTTTGAAAGATGGACACTTGTGCATTTCAGGTATAGATACTATGTGTTTTTCCGGGACAGAGATCAAGGGTGGAAGTTACGTGGCCCATGAGATGCTCATGTTGTGCTCCACATGTAAGGTCCCGGATCGTGAGGGTAAGAAATCTGGAATGAAAAACTACATGCTGTGTACATACAGATATGCCCCAAACCAGAACGGTCCGCACGCGAGGAGAGGACGCTCAAATCCCAAGAAGGTAGGTTCTGTCACAGTCCCACTCGAAGCGGTGTACGATATGCTGGCCCTGTACGCACCGAGTTCCCACTCAGGCTTTTGGGACCAGTTGGGTGTAGCAATGGTCACGGCATACGAGAAGAGATCTGTCGAAGATGTCCACACAGGCCAGTGTTCGAATGATAATGACGACGATCAACCACATACATCCAGATTGACGTTCGTCTTGGACTTTAACGAGGACCCGGTGCGCTCTGTGATACTGGAATCGACAGCTGCTATCGAACCCCTGAATGAGCTCATGTTCACCAAGTGCGTGATGGGAGGGGAGAAATTCCAGTGCTCCGCACCCTTGCATTATGGAGGGCTTATCAGGAGGTTGATGTCTCAGGATGCACCCAAGGAAGCGTATGACAAAAGACACATGAGAGAATCTAGACTAGGTCCGAGAGGTACCTTCCATGGCCCAAGACTGAGCGTGTACTCGATTGATTACTCGGGTGTATCCGTGAAAAACGCCAGCTCTTTCTGTACCACACGGACTGTTTATCAAAGAGACAAGATACACCTGAGAGGCAACTGTGATACGCGCAGTCACTTGTTCGAGCTAGAGGAGGATTGGGAGTGGAAAGATGCCACAGATGTGTTGAACAACGTCCACGGTGCTGATGTGTTCACTGTGGAGATGTTGAAACGGGACTACGCTGCAACCATGATGGCAGTGAAAGGAGAGCCGATAAACGCCAGGATCAGAGACTCAAAGATGCTCCGTGTCATGGTAAGGACTCTACATAAGTCAAACGGACACATAGCACTTGCCATGAGACATATGACACTTGGTAGTGACACAAAAGAGGGTAGGAATCAAATGCAACCTATGAGAGAGTTACCCGTGACGGGTACACAGGGACGTAAAAGGACTAACGCTCAACACTCAAAAGACTCAATGGATGTGCTGAGAATGAAAAGGAAGAAACACCCCGTGTAGGAGGACGTAGAAATCTAACCGTAACTAACCTCGGACCGCTCAGTTGGAGTTGATCTCATAGATTGGTAGTGTGTAACATGTGAAGTAGCTAATAATGAAGTGTAATGTAATAATGTAATGTAATAATGTAATGTAATGATGTAATGTAATAAAAAGACACTATCTACGACCAGGGGGGAGGATGTATAAATCTAACCGAAACTGACCTCGGACCGCTCAGTTGGAGTTGATCTCATAGATTGGTAGTGTGTAACACGTGAACTTGAACAGCTACTAATGAAGTGTAATGTAATAATGTTATGTATGTAAAGACCTGTGAAATTTGGGGTTAGGTGTGTGAGACGGGTCTGAGTTATTCTGAGTGTTCACACCTGGTATGGGAGAGACAATTCCACTTAAATCATTTGGGGTTGTTCATATAAAATAACTCGGAGCAGCCGAGGCGATCAACCTGCGCCCCCCGAGAACAATGCTGCGTTCTTGGTCGGTGAGGATCCTACAAATGCAGCGTGATACTCTCCGTCCTGGAAACACAGACAACGCTCCTTTGATCCGCTGCAGAGACGAGTTTGATATGGATGAGAATGCTCAACTGTTCGAGGTCTGCTCCCACCAAGTAGGAGAATGCGATAGACACGAGACATGGGTGACTAAAAGGTTGGCCATGGTACTGAGGCGTTCAACCCGGGTGTATAACAAGTTGTTCATGAAGCCGAGGCGTTCAACCTGCGCCCCCGGGAACGATGCGGCGTTCTTGGTCGGTGAGGATCCTGCAATGCAGCGTGATACTCTCCGTCCTGGAAACACAGACAACGCTCCTTTGATCCGCTGCAGAGACGAGTTTGATGTGGATGAGAATGCTCAACTGTTCGAGGTCTGCTCCCACCAAGTAGGAGAATGCGATAGACACGAGACATGGGTGGCTAATAAGCTGGACATTGTGTAGTTTTTGAAAACTGGATTTTTTTTTTTTTTTTTTTTTTTTTGGACACTTTATACCCTGCAACCTGTACAATAAAAAGTAAATGACACTGTGCACCTTTGAGAGTGTGTTGTGTGTTTGTTTACCTCGGAAATGAAACATTTTTCATGATACATAGTTTATTTTGCAAGGGCTACAAGCGATTACACACCACGGATTCAGCCATTCTCACATTTAGTCACATTTTAACCCTGGTACTACAGTCTAAGACAGGTAAGACTTGATCCCTTTTCATCTCCAACCACAATGCGAAACATCCAACCGGTATTGCTCATCTCCAACCACTACGTGAAACATCCAACCGGTATTGCTCATCTCCAACCACTATGCGAAACATCCAACCACTATGCGAAACATCCAACCGGTATTGCTCATCTCCAACCACTACGCGAAAACTCCAACCGGTATTGCTCACCTCCAACCACTACGTGAAAAATCCAACCGGTATTGCTCATATCCAACCACTATGCGAAACATCCAACCCGTATTGCTCATCTCCAACCACTACGCGAAACATCCAACGAGGGTAGAACCCATAGTGCCATACAATCTCTGGCGCATTTTGTGTCCTATTTATTCACAGCCAAAGCTGCTGTAGTGCACACAACCCTCAAGCCATGGCTGTACAGATGTACCTGGAGAGATGGAACCAACATCATCTGAGTAGTAGTTTTCAAACTATCTCCTTCGAGATGTTTCTTACCATCCCGTACAAAAGGGCAATGGATGAATATGGAGAACAATTTGCTAAGCAACATCAAAACCTGTGCAAAACCCTAAGGAGCAGGCTCATGCAAAAAATATTAACAGATCGGGCAGAATCACCGTCACGAACCAACCAATCTACCCCTTCATTACAAAGGAATAAATCCTCGGGCCTCGAGGATTTAACATTGAGCATCGACAAACTCTCCATGTGGGATCGAGCCGGTGTAAGAAAAAGGCTATGCTTTGGGTCTTCACCTAATGCGGATACCAAGGGCCCCGGTAGTAAAGGTGGCTCTGTGAAGGATCGACTGGGAACACCCAAGAGAGCTAGCAGCGGCAGTAAAGGTGGCTCTGTGAAGGATCGACTGGGAACACCCAAGAGAGCTAGCAGCGGCAGTAAAGGTGGCTCTGTGAAGGATCGACTGGGAACAACCGCGAGCGCTAAATGCATCAGAACAGCTGGCTCTGTGAAGGATCGACTGGGAACACCCGCGAGCGCTAAATGCATCAGAAAAGCTGGCTCTGTGAAGGATCGCCTGGGAACAACCGCGAGCGCTAGCAGCCGGAGCAGGAAGAGGATGCATAACGGGAACTCTGAGTGTCCAGGTACCAAGAGACACACCAACTACCACCGTGGCAACGCTCCCCGTGGCAACTCCCGCCGTGGCAACTGCCGCCATGGCAAGTGAAGCTAGCCTTCATCAAGGATATTCACGCTGATATGGTGTACCTTGGATCCAGAGCTAAAATTGTCAGATAGCGTGTATAATGTACTCACAGTGTAACATGTAACTGTTTCTTTGTGAAAAATAAAACTCTGTACATTCGTTCATTTGTTCATTTGTCATTTTACGTTGGTCAACATGCAAAAACTCCCAGGTATACCACAGTCAAAATTTTTTATTATACATGTCCATAATAGAAATACATAACATTGTGTGTATATATATATATATATATATATATATGTATATATATATAGTACATAACATTGAATTTAGAATACAGTGTGGGGTTGGTTGGTATAGGTTTGTGGAGTAAAACTCTGAAATTGGGTCTCATCTGACTGAATAAGCTACTCATTGGCGAGTAGTCTCAGCAGCATCTCAGACATGGAGCATTGATACGTTTCTCTTTCCTGACCTTCACCATCATCCGTGTCAGATAATGGTTCGGTGAACTCCCACCTCCGCAGCATTCTCTTCCCTTGATGCCAACATGCAAACACTCCCAGGTATACCACAGTCACAGTCAAAACATTTTATTATACATGTCCATAATAGAAATACATAACATTGTACATAACATTGAATTTAGAATACAGTGTGGGGTTGGTTGGTATAGGTTTGTGGAGTAAAGCTCTGAAATTGGGTCTCATCTGACTGAATAAGCTACTCATTGGCGAGTAGTCTCAGCAGCATCTCAGACATGGAGCATTGATACGTTTCTCTTTCCTGACCTTCACCATCATCCGTGTCAGATAATGGTTCGGTGAACTCCCACCTCCGCAGCATTCTCTTCCCTTGATGCCAAAGCTGGGGTCGACACCGTTGCCAGGGCTGGAGCTGATTTTTCTCTATGATTTTGTGTTTGTAGAAGCACTTTGTGTTCAACTTGCATGTTCCATAACCTCCATTGAAGTATCGACAGGGGATACTCGCCAGCCTGTCCTTGTATCTCTTGATCAGTTCACGTTTGGCGACTTCATCTTTGACCCAATAATCACTTTGAACAAAAAACGGTGATCTGGTTCGACATGCCGGGCACTTTCCTTTACCAGGAAAACATTTTACACTCCTCCATCTCCGTATGCACGTGAGACAAAAGCAGTGGCTACAGTTGGGCAGAATACCAAATCGACGCTCACTAGGATTGTCCTTGTCTAATACCACTTCCAAGCACATGCCACACTTCATTTCTCTACTGCGCTGGATGGCGAGTGAGAGTTCTTTATAAGGCCTGATGCGTGCAGTCTGATACTCTATGCGTCGTCTTCCTGTGTTCACGTGCACCCTCTGAGCAGGAGCATACAGCTGTGCCATTGCTCCTGATCCCGCGGATCTCGCTGGTGTTAATGTGTACAAAAACTACTGTCAGTGATCTTACATAACCATGTTTATCCAACCATGTTGACCAAGGGTATTGTGGTGCACATACATTAATATAACATTGTGACAAAGTAAAACTAAATTTTCCATGTAAACTTCATTCTACCTTTCTTAACACTCATCGTCACTCTCGACGTGTGAATCGTAACATTTCGTAAACGCATTTTGTGTTCTAGGTTTATTATTGAGGCCCTTAGTGCTGCGTAACTGATCTTTAAATTTCTGCTCGGTCAGGTCTGGATACATACGTTGCAACGGGAGCTGTTGATCTTGTTGTTTGGTGTAATTCATCTCTTGATGGTAATCCCTGACCTGCTGCTGAGGCAGCTGTTGTGGTGGATATCGATGAGTCTCTAGAGGTAGAGCTTGGGGTGGCTTCTGCAGTGGATACCGATGATTCTCTAGCACTGTGGGTAGAGGTTGGGGTAGCTGCTGAGACGGCTGTTGGATAAGGTGGTGTAATCCGCTAGTGAAGTTTCCGTCTGGTATAGGTGGAGCTGAAGGATAGTTGGTACACACTTTAGTCTGAAGCCATGTGTCTGGTACATCAAATAGGCGAGCTCTGGGTATTTTGGGTTTCCAAGGAGACGTGAGGGTCAAGCGTTCAGCTATGCCCTGATGGTTGTATCTCATAAGACCCCCAGAGCTCATGCAGTAACGAAACAACAGATATACATAGTATCTGGAGAGTTTGCGAACCTCCAGCGCTATCTGATCGGGAATAGGCGTTTCGTGACACCCTGTACTATTACATTCCATTCGGTGGAGAGACTCAAGATCCGCCCTGGGTATGTACAACACATCAGCTCTCTGCCACATATCTCGCAGGAGCTGCAAGGTCATCTGGACCGTGCCTCCGTCTTTGACTGTGACATCGGGGAACAATCCCGTGGCTGGCGCGCCTGCCACTATCAGACACTCGAACAGCGACACTGAAGCGTGGTCAGAAAATACAACATCTATACGAACCGAACTGTTCATCTCCTATTTACCACCCCGGATGTGTTGCAGAGAAGTACTGTAAGAAGCCTTGCCGTTCGAACAGAGATGTTACAGGTTAGGGAAAAGACCAGCGCCGAAAGGTTGCTAGAAATGGTAGAACGTTACAATTTGTATCACGTTAAGACTTTGCATTACAAAGATGTACAAGGTGTACTGGAGTGGCTTGGGGTGAACTGCGGCAATTTCACCTACAGGGTCGATGAAGACACCGTAGCGGTTCTTGATACGGCTGTGAGATTGCATGGACTCAGAGATGTGAGAGTGGTGGGTATCCAAGAGGAACCTCAGCTCCAGGGCATAGACCGCGTGGTGGTGTACATCAAACGACAGTGTGACCCACAAATCTCCAATGCAGAAATCTATGACTCAGTCGTACTGTTCCTGGTGATCAAATGTAATACGAGCGTGCCTTACTCCCTGGAGCTGACCAATTCGATCAAGGATATAAAGAAAATACTCAGGGATTCACACCCTCTCTTCCCCACGTTCAAGAGCTGTCAAGCTCAGTGCGCATTATACGGTTCCCAGCAGACACGACCCGTGATAGACGGATTCGTACCCTTGAAATGTAAAACGACCACGGTCAGGACTTCCAATGTGATTATGGACAACTTTGGTCGACAGTATGAGACTCTCCGGTGTACAACAGAGGCCAATCCATGGAGCGTATACACCAACATACCTGCGCCTCCGGGCCCTAGTGAATTCGACATAGAAAAACTAATAATGACTCCGAACAAGGTGTTAGGTCGAGGAGGCTTTGGTGTGACCGTTCCGATAGATAATCACAGCGTTGCAAAGATCAATCTGTTTCCTGACATGGTGAACTGGAGCGTTCCTTTCATGGACGAGCAATTCAGTCGCTATGCACACATCGCCTCTCAGGTGGAAGAGGTCATGATAGGTGTATCGATGAAACACCCCAACATCTTGCGTACATTCGGAGGTTTTTGGTGTGACAGCCCGGGCTACCAGTTGGGAGGTAGAGCCGTACTTGTTATGGAACGAGCCCTGTTCTCGTTACAGGAGTTTATGTGGCGTCTAAAGGACACCTCAGTCATACCCGCAGTTGAACTGGACACCCTACGAGGACTGGATTACTTGAGATCGAGGACTATCCAGCACAGGGACTTTACATACAGGAACATCTTGGTCTGCCACCAGCCAAATAGAAAGCCCCTACCCTTTGCTTTCAAGGTCAGCGACTTTGGTACATCATGCAACTTCTCTACCCCGGATCAACCGCGGGGTAATCGCACTAACATGGCCCCCGAAGTGTTGTGGTGTTTGAATGCAGCCACTGGGAGCGATATGTTCAGCTGGTACTGTGTGATGTGGGAGTTACACAGTGGCTTTCCTTTGATAAAATACAAGGGACACGGCCAGGTTTATTGTAAAAAGACATACGCTGAGAATCTATCCAACCTGGTCGGGGTCTACAGTCCTGAGAAGAGTGACACGTTTGAGCTTGGCTACATGAAGGCAATGAACGCTCGAGTTATTCACACCAAATACAAAGACAGACGACCTAGCGTGCAGGCGATACTGCGGAGCCTCAAGTCCATGGGTCATGACATAGCAGACAAGCGCTTTGTCTCTATGGGGGTACACTGCATTACTCTGTTCCCTCAAGAGAGATATTCTCCTTCTCAGCTGCTGAACCTGCCTCACTACAAGTGTTTAAGTCGTGATATCAGCCATGCCCAGTTGCCTCCTGAAATTACTCTACCCTTGTCAGTACAAGCAGGGGGTTACAAGACGACCGACATCATAGTCAGTAACGACTGTATCCCCGAGGGCCTTCGTGAACTGACGGAATCCACAGTGGATCCCCGGGTTACAGTGATCAACCCTGACTCGAAAGTGTACTACGGAATAGACTTTATGAGGTTGGCTCCTGATCTTATCCAGCCTCATGAGTGGTACTCAAAGAAGGTCAAAGAGCTTGAAGATCTATACAAGAGCAAGTATAAGAAACGCAAGGCTGGTAACACCGACAATCCTGTCGAGGTCAGGCGATCAAAGACGGTTCCTGAGGTTCACGTAGATGACCCCGAAGAGGGTACTTCGACGAAGGTTCGGGGCAAAGCGCATCAGGTACCACGTCAACCTACCGTCACCGATGTGACACAGACACCCTACCGGGAGCACGAGCTGCTGTCTGTTCTACACAACGAAGCTCATGGTGCAGAAAGCGCGGATAGAAACAGGGGACATGTGTCCACGGAGGTATCCGTCTTCGATTTCAATAACGTCGAATGGAGCAGGGAGTCAGTCGGAATGTTGAGCTGTAGCGATGTGGATGATGTGATACTCAGCAGTGACTCTAAATCTCTGGCTAGCGAGAACTCGAACAGGGCTCTAGATGCGGTCAACTCTCAATTTGAATCTGGTGTGGACACCCTCATCTGCCGCAAGGTCCAACGTGCCAATATTGCAGCGAGTATCGAAGACGCGCCACGACTACCCAGCGAATCGACAGCTGATCCCGTCTCGAAAGCCGTCGACGTGTCGCCGGGTGCAGTGATTTTGCTAGGTAAGAAGATCAAGGGGGAGATAGACACGACGATGGTAATTCTCAAGAGTCGTGATGAGAAAGAGATAGCACGTTTCAAATGCAACGTAATTCTCCTTTCGCAAACCATGACCCGAATGCACCCTCTTATATTTGATGGTCCCCGAGACGGATTGTGTAAGTGCTCTAGGAGTAGCGGTGTGTTCATTTTCCAGTACGCGCAGTTCTTTGAAGGGTGCAAGCAGGTGTTGAACTGGGACGTGACGGATTCACCTAACTCGGTCCACGCCTTCCTGTTGCAACTCTTCCTCACGCTTAAGCTCGTAGTGGACATGAAACTGTTACCCACGCACATGACCGAATGGCGGGATGTTCTGATCGGCAACGGAGCTGTAATGATCGACATTGTCCCTTATCTCAGCAGGAACTTCAACAAACCTCGTTCCTCGTTGTTCGGTGAAGATTGCAATAACTTGGTTGATCTCTGTGTTACTATGGTGGAGAAACACTTGCCTAATTCTGATATACACAAATGGCTTCTAGATGAGAAGGATCTGAATATCAGCAAATCGACATCGTGCATGTTAACCGAATTGATCAAAATGTTTAGATGCTTCGACCGCAGTGACAGGACAACTCCGCACCTGTTGACCCTACACAATGGAAACTATTTCACAATCAGGGATTATTCATCCGACATACCCAACTGGCTGACGTGTATGGGTGAGGAAGAAGAAACTCCTAGTGGAGCAAAACTACTCGTGTACGGAGACCTGAAACCTTTCAGAGGCAACCAGGCAGCAGATAGTCTGGGTGATACCAAGTTGAATACTCTAGTTAAGAACATAGTGCTGAGGCTGAGAGTCAAGATATTGGGATCATCTAGACTTGAAGTAACAACACTAGATTGTACTCAGGGCTTGATGAAGGTTACCCTCAAAAATTCGGCACTCTCCGGAATTTCCAGCTTAGATCAACTGGACCGGTCAAGGTTACTTAACAAAAGTAACCATTTCACACATGACGCATCTTCACCGACTGAGGCCAGGTGGGCCCCAGTTATAATGTTCACAAGGCGTAACAGACAAGGACCTTTACGTGAGTTCACTCTCGAATATTACAGGATCACGATCCTCATGGTTCTACTGAGCCCGCATGGATTGGTCAGATCTTTAAAAGAGCTGTTCCAGAGCGTGGCCACATTCAGCGTGACAGACTATTAAATAATGTAATGATGCATGGTTTGGTATTTCACCTTGTGCACTTACCATGCGCGGTTTGACCAATGATGGGACATACTGCAGCATCAACAGTGTTGTCCAGTGTCTGTACCAGACACGTGAGCTACAAGATGCAATACGAGACGTTGACGATCGGGACTGTAGTAGAGCTTCTAATAGAGTGGCCGTGATGCTCAAGCGTCTCATCCAAGAGATGACAAAAGACAACCACTTACCGTGCAACGCAAGCTTTCTCGTACATGCGATGAGTGCATACAATGGAGTGTCGTACGATGCCCAGGAGGACTCAGACCTCGTTTTCAAATGCATCATCAACGCTTTAGCGGATAGCAATGGGCCAGCTTCAAAGATCGGAACATTGTGGGACATTGAGAAGGAGACTCGTGTGCGGTGTCTCAATTGCAACATGGTCCAGTCCTCACTCAATAGGTCCAACGCAATTTCAGTGATAATCAAACAGAATCTTCCTGATGATCTGCAGAGTTACATCGACCAGTACTCGGACATCACCCTGACGACGTGTGATTACCATTGCAAAGAATGTCACACGAAAACCCAGGTCGAAATCACAACGAGGGTTTTATCATTACCTCCGGTTGTGTGTATGAAGATCGAACGGGTTCAAAACATCGGCAGAGATATAGCTCGTATAGTCAAGACAGGGAAACGCTTCAGTTTCCCCGAGACTCTCGATTTGAAATACATGAAGGAACCCACAGTGCCCGTGGATACTGTATACGACCTGTACGCCGTTGTAGCCCACAATGGTACCCCATACTGTGGACATTACACAGCTTATGTGCGGGAAGATGGCAGTTGGTATCTTGCAGACGACACTTACTTCAAGTCCTGCTCCTGGGAGGATGTCAAGACTACCTACGAATCCGGAACTAGAAATGGGAGGATAGCTTACATGCTGATGTACCGCAGAAACACAACCAATACTGTACAAATGTGATATACTACTCTTCTTCTGTTTGATGTAATAAAAGACAGTGATACAAACATTGACTTAATTCCTTTATTACAGATGAGTACATTGTGAGGTGTAATTAAAACAGTAGTACAAGTGAGTCAATTAATTTCATCCATCATATAAGGATTGCAAGCTGTCAAAGATTTATAACACATTCACAAGATATCTAAATGCTTCATTTCTTAACAAGATATCTATCCAGGGTATTACAAACCCTCGATTCTTCTGCTTTATAATGTGGGTTCGAATACATAGACGTCAGTATTACAGGTGAGCAAGGTTCCTCTAACTGAGATACACACACTCTGTTAGCCAACCCCTCTAAATATCGTATCAAGCAAGAGCTTTGGGGGCCAGGCTGCTTCTCCTTTACCACACGGGAAGCCATTATAACAAGAGTTTACATACAAACACGATAATCCTCCTCAGATTCTGTTTCAGAGTCCATCCACTCTCTTTCTGGTCTGCTGTTTAATCCACCAGTGTCTAATTCAACATCACCAGTACGATTTGAGTGGTCCTCTTTGATCAATCCTTCTTCTTTGAGGTCCCGCTCCCCTATTCTCTCAAGATCGAATGACTCTTGTTGATGGGTGTCAACAGGCCATGTGACTTGACTGATCGACTGTATTGCCCTTTCAGTCTCTCCACTTAACGCTAGTGCCTGGGGCTGTGACACTGGGCTCTCTCTCTGACCCGGGGATGTTGCTCTTTGGTGATCTTTGGGTTCTTGTTTTCTCTCCTGCTGCTGCTCCCTCCCAAGCTGTACCTTTTCTTTCCGTCTGTCCCGTTTGCTCTTTTTTTTACATGGTGTCATGTCCTCATGTTCGGAATCTGCATCCCCGACTGAAGAGCGGGTGTTTATGAACCCTCCTTGCTCCTCCTTTTGGTTGTCATCAGTTTCAGAGTCCAACGGCTTACTTCTGGATCTCATCTCATCATTTTCGGAATCCGTGACCCAGCTAGACTCTCCTTGTCCTCCCCTTTCGTTGTCATCACTTTGATAGTCCAACGGCTTACTTCTGGATCTCACCTCATCATGTTCGGAATCCGTGACCCAGCTAGACCCTCCTTGTCCTCCCCTTTCATTGTCATCACTTTCATAGTCCAACGGCTTACTTCTGGATCTCATCTCATCATGTTCGGAATCCGTGTCCCTGACAGAAGAGCTAAACCCCCTTTGTCCTCCCTTTCGGCTGTCGTCACTTTCGGAGTCCAAGAATTCGTGTCTGCGTCTTAGGACGTCGTGCTCGGAATCCGCATCACTGACAGGAGAGCTACACCTTCCTCGTCCTCCCCTTTCGTTGTCATCGTTTTCAGAGTCCTTGGACTCGCCTTTGCCTCGTATCTCCCCCCCGTGTTCGGAATCCGCATCCGTGACAGGATAACTAACCCCTCCTTGACCTCCTCCGTTGTCATCGGGTTCGGAGTCCAAGGACTCACTTATGCATCTAGAGGAATTTCGACTGGAGACCAGCGTGCTTTTAGCACGCTTCACTCTTTTGCACCTCTTGTCAGACCTGTCCTCTATCCTTTTACTTTTCCTTTTTTCTAGGTTAAAGCGCTGAACAGTCGCTAACAACCTCTCTTTAGCCGCACTGACACGCCTGCCACGGCTCTCCCTTGTTGTGGGCTTTACATCAGGCTCAATGATCGATTCCTCTTCAGAATCGGATAGTGGTGAGCGCTTACACGCCCAGATTTCCGATGTCATGCCACTGCAGGCAGGCTTCGGGCAGCGCTCTTCTTCGGACTCAATGTGTGCTACATATTTATAATCGGGTGCCCAATTCTTTTTCTTACACTTTACCTTTTTGGCCCTTTTTTTAACCTGCGAACAGGACACCTCCTCGTCGTCCTCTTTGCTGCTGTATTCCTCCTCAACGGAATTGTCGTCTATGAAGTCGGCGTCACTGGAGTTGTAACTTTCAGAACCCTCATCCTCCTCTTCACTACCCACATCAGCTTCGAGGTCCAAAAAATCTTTGGCTTGACTGTACCTGCGGCGCGAGCTGTCATCGCGGGTTAAGTTACTCTTGGAACCAGAGGGCCCTGAAGGTTTGTTCGAGTTCGGACTTGAAAATTCTCGCCTCAATGATTTTTGGGGACTGCGTGCTTCTTTTGTAGCAGATTTACCGAATCCTTTAGTCCCACGGTTCCTCTCGTTAGAAGGTTTAGCTACCAAATTGTCCAAACGTCCCTTTGGTTGCTTTCGGGTACCCTGGAAAGCCAGTGACACCTTACGTCTCCACTTTTCGGTGGACATGGATAGAGACTCTAAGCACTCCACCAGAGCTTTGCTGAGTCTGTCCTGCAACCCGTAATGCTTGAGTGTTTCGACGATGGTTCGATTGTTAACCACCCAATTTTGAAGGACATCGCTATGTCTCCTGTCCAGCAGAGTGTTATCCAATCCCAAGAGAGTACAAACAGCTTCTCTCCGGACATGATCTTTGGTCAACCAAGGATCGCTCATCAGTAGAGTCGACATGTTCTTGAGCCACATTGAAATCGGAATATAATCCGGTGTGACGATAGAGTACAGAACGTCTTCATTTGTCTCACTGACACCAGCCATACCCTCGTCGACATTACGCTCCTCTTTCTCAGCCAGAAGCTTAGACGAGACATCGGTCTCTTGAGTAACATCTTGGGTTTCGTTAGAGCGTGGTGATGATCCGCTCTCTGTAAAACAGCGCTCTCCGTCTCCCCCCTTCAGTCCTTTCTTCAATTTGTTATGAACAGTGCGGAGTTTTAAAAAGAGCAACTTGACAATCGTTTGCGTCTTTAGCGCGTCCTTAGGTTTGTTTTTACGTGTATCCAGTTTGACCAGGCTGTGCCACAACTTCTGAGCTTTGACTATGTTGTCCGGAGTCTGGCTAGTGAATACCTCTTCACACTCTGTGACCACTTCGGTGTGCCCAACTGACTGGTATATCATTTGAGTATAACTGGAGACGATTTGGGCCAATGTATTCCAGTCCTTTCTCATCTGCTCCTCCATCATATCGATGCGCTTACTCGTTATGGCCGTGTGAATGACGTTGTCGGATGCGGACATTTTCCACAACTGCAGGTATTCTCGCACTTTATCGATCCGACAGTATAGCAACTCTGCCACTGGAAACGCGTGAGGAATCTTACTGTCCATGAATTTAATGGCCAACTCCACAACTTCAATCATCAGTGGTTCCGTGATCATACTCTCCACGTGCTTGGGTGTATAATTACACCAGCTGTTTGGGTCCACACGCTTGATGAACGCTGTCACAGCGGGATTGTATATCTCCTGATACATTTCGGTTCCGGTAACAAAGGTCTCCCTGTATAGGTCCGTTAGTGTCTCATTCCAACATTTCACAAGCTCTCCATTGCCCTTGACGTAACAATGTGTCAGGGCTCTGCAAAACCTCAACGTCGTAGATACATATAGCTTAGAAGCCTGAGCCTGAATCTTCTTCAAAGTCACAACCGGCACAAGGCTCACGCGCTTGTCATCTGGGTTCTTTCCGCTCTTTCTAAAGTAGACAGTACGAGTGTCACCGTTGTCATAGTGGAACTGCGTCAGATCACACGTCACGTCCTTCTCAGTGAACCGATCCACATTAGCCTCACTCTTCATGTCACCCGAATCCGTGCCTAGCACACAGCACATTGGCTGTATGTCCTCCATATGAGCGCTCGGTCCGCCGGAGTTTCCCTTGGAGCGCAGCAACTGGGACCCTTGAATTTGTTGAAAGGAAGGGGTGATGGCTGTGTAGTGTGTGGGCACCTCCAGGCTCATGTCCCAAAATTCAAACTTGTTACCCGTGACACTTTTCAACAACGCAAGGCTCTCGGATCCCGGGACAAACAGTACCTCTTGCACGAAGTATGACTTACCTTTTGCCCCGATACATACGGTGTATGTTCCGATCATAGACCTGCTTCTGTCATAGTATACAAAGTTGTGTTCGTCAGAGTACTGTGTGACCACTGGAATCACCCTTTTGTTGTTTGCACTTCTCAGCTCTTTATTCGGTACATAGAAGGCTGTGTAGTTACCGTGTGCCAGCAGAACGTGTTTAAGGCCAGCCTTGTCTACGCTTGTCATAGACTCAAGATCATTCCCGCCTAGGATGTCCACTAGGTCCATCAGTGCAAGTAATAACAAACGTGACGGTTTTTGTTGTATAGTGTCAGCATCCTGGATTGTTTTACTCCTGATAGTCTTGTAGATATTTTTCGGTTTGTACCTTTTCTCATCTTCAGTCAGTTCGTTTGCTTTGAGCGTCATCAGGTTGGCCACGTCACCAAACAGTCCTTCTCTGCGCTTGCAACTAAAAGCATCTTTGTCGGTATACTTCAGATACCACGGTGGGTGTTCTGTCACAATGTATTTCGGTGTTATGTCCACCATACTGTTGAGTGATGAGGATGAGTCCGATGTCATTTAAGCCAGTAGTGCACGTCTCCTCCAAGTCTCACCAGTTGTACTGTGGATGTGGCTCATATAAGGGCTTCTATTCTGAGTTCTGTTCTTATACCTTGGGTTTGGAAAAGACTCCCATGAATAACACTGGTTGGCTTCCAACCACACTCCTCTTACCCAACCCATAGGCTTTCTCTCCAACGATACGCTTTCTCTCCAACGATACGCTTTCTCTCCAACGATACGCTTTCTGTCCAACCGCTAGGCTTTCTCTCCAACCGCTAGGCTTTCTCTCCAACCGATACGCTTCCTGTCCAACCGATAGGCTTCCTGTCCAACCACTAGGCTTCCTGTCCAACCGCTAGGCTTCCTGTCCAACCGCTACACTTTCTCTCCAACCAATAGGCTCTCTGTCCAACCGCTAGGCTTTCTCTCCAACCGATACGCTTCCCGCTACTGTGTAGATTAGAGGTGGTATAATGGTACGATCTTCGCCCCCGGGAAGGCTAGAACGGGTGGGGTTAAAACAATCCAACCTGTAGAGTCTTATCCAACAGTGTAGTTATGAGACCCAGTATCCCTATATATACACACTCAAACACAGCAGAGACAGTTAGTTCGTCGGCCGAACACCCAGACATACCTCGTAGAGCTACGATGGCTCTCCTATTACTCATCCTACTAGCAACAGGAATCCATTGTCAAGAAGAAGTGCTCCACGTCGCCTTACAGCGAGACACTGTATCAGCAGTCTATTGCCCCCTGAAAACAACCGACCAGGTAACCTGGACTGAATTGGAAGGAGGACAGAAAGGTGTGCAATGGGAGAAGCATCTGATATTCACAAACGTAGAAGGGCCTGAGTCTCAATTGTACCGGTGTCAATACGGTAACGTGTCTGCCTTGGTGAACGTGACCGTGAACGACGTCCCCGTGAACACCACAGATGGAACCATTGGCTACTGCCAACACGGCAAACCGTGTGCTCTGCAATGCTCTTTAGCAAAAGAACCTGCTATGAGTTGGCCTGGGATGGTGTTGGAGAAAGAGCTGTGGTGGGGTGAAGAATGGACCAAGGCTCACATCAAGGTACAGTCAAAAACAACTTTGTGTTTCCTCAGATGACACATTGCTGTGTAGCTGACATGATGACTAAACTCTTTTATTACCTTTTCTCCCTACAGGGAGAGTCTCTGATGATGATCAGTCCCGGGGTAATGATCGCAGACTACCTACGCAACCCATCACTCGTAGGTTGCAAGCAACTCTACTACATAACGGAGGCGGGTCATGCGCTGACCGGGTTGCCTGTAGGTCACACAATGAACAGTCGTACCAAACGTATGAAGATGGAGATCATACGACCTTATTCTCAGATTGTACGACCTGTCTACAAAGACCTGAGGAAGATTGTATTCATACAAGTCAGAGTGGGTCAACGTCTGGAAATTGAATGTGAAGGTATTGCATGGGAAGACTTTGATTACATGTACTGGTTGACGAAGCCCTGTCGCAATGATAAATGTGAGCTAGACTTCATTCCGAGTGAGGGACGGATGATTGAACAATCGATGAACACGTCCTTGGTGGAAAGCATGCTAGGTTACCCCGTCTCACAGAAATTGGTGTTGGACCCGGTGGACAAGTCTGACCTCAAAAGTACCTTCTATTGCAAGTTGGACTCCTCAGGCGAGCACGACATCTTGACGGTGTATCTGAGAGAGAGAGACGAAATGTTCGGTCTCGCTGATTCAATTTATTAAAGGTGAATTGAAAGTGGTTGTACAATGTGAAACATGTCATTGTTCATTAAGTGAGATTCCTAATGTAATATCTTGCCCACTGTTTTGCTTTTCATAATAGATATTTGCTAATATAATTCGCTTTTTTGTTAACCATACCTTAAATAAAAAGGAATAGAAGATGATTTGTTTAACCGCTGCTATTGCATTTGAAGACGCCCTGTCACACTGATAAATGTGAGCTAGACTTCATTCCAAGTGAAGAGCACAACCTCGGTGGAAAGCGTGGAAGTTGGTGTTGGACCCAGTGGATGAGTCTGATATAGTTGACCCTCAATCGCTTTGAATCCAATCAGTAATCGTGTCCTGTTCGGGCGTGGACGAGGTTGTGACTCACGTCTTAAGTGGATCACAACCTCGGCCGCGTCCGAACAGGACACGATTACTTGTAGATAATTGGATTCAAAGCGATAGAGGGTCTTTGGTAGTAAATGTGTGCTATACCGAATGTGTAATGACTTTGTATATCCCGGATTTACATGCTTTGTTTTGCAAATAAAGACATTTGATTAACTAATCATGTTGCTCTTGCTCTGTTAATCTTGACCACAGGCTTTCACTTACAAATGTAATAATGTGGTTTAAATGTGGCCTGCTCATCGTAATGTCTGCATGTTTAGCGGTATTGCCTTGGGGTAAAAGTTTAACCCGAATACATGGAATAGAGGGGATCTCATGTTGAGTTCCCTACGTGAGTTGGAATTGGAACAAGAAAAGTCAGGTTTTTTTTTTTTTTTTTTTTTTTTTTTTTTAATTCAGAGTCAGGATTTCCACGGACAATGAATATGTGTATGGGTCACACTGCGATCTAGATTCTGACGTTGATCTCAATCTGGTGGTGGTCCTAGACGGTTGTCCTTTAATTTTAGTGTGGATAACAGCCAGTCAAAGATGTCCGCCTCCCACCAATTGTTATTAATATATGTAAGTAAGAGCGCCATAGTTTTTATAGTAATTTTGGGATTGCACCATGGATCATCTGGAAGTTTATCTTTCCACTTTTGCTAGACAATAAAACAAAGTATCCTGGGGTGGATTTTAATGAAAACAATGTACACAAGGTGGTTTGCAAATGTATTTTATTACATCACAGTAATGGCAAACGTATAACAGTGAGACTGGTCACGATGATGAAGTTAGTAATACACGCTGTATAGGTAGGGAGAATAACCCCTAGCTCTTCTACGGTCTACTGGTGTTTGCACTGAAGGACGATGTGACTCATTTGAGTCATCAGTGTCATCCTCGTTTACCTTGTCATGAGAACTCCGTACTGGAGTACTGCCGTGCTCCATACTGTCATCGTATGGTCTTTTCCGTTCATTCTGGGCAACGGTGTCACAGAATCCATGTGATGACGGGGTGTGGTGCCGCAGATATTTGCGAAACCTACCTACATAGGGTGTCTGTGACCATTTCTCTCGGTCAGCTAGTATATCATGGGTTTTACATGACAAAGTAGATGACATACTCAGGCGTGCGCTTAAGTATCTCTTAAGTTGCAACTCACACATGCCTGCACGTGCTTGTTCTTTCATCAGGTAAGGGTCGTGCTTGTACTGGTTTAACATTTCCTCCAGCCGATATTTGTACATTGATAAGCGTAGACTTTCGCTCTCAAAGACTTCGCGGAAAAGGAACTTCGGGGGGTGTGGAGAGCCGTTCCGCGATGACTTATTCCTTGATGATCCTTTTCGTGATGATCTTTTTCGCGATGATCCATTTCGCGATGATCCATTTCTCGATGACTCATTTCGCGATGATCCATTTCTCGATGACTCATTTCGCGATGATCCATTTCGTGATGATCCATTTCGTGACTGCACTGGATGTTCCATGACTTTACCAACTGAAGGGTCCTTTCCAGGCACGGACCTTACATCAGAGGTTCTTGTATTCGAGTCAACCGGCTTGGTTACAGGGCGATAAAGGTTCAGATCATCTATGTTTGCAAGTCTAGTCCAGGTTTCGAAGTCTGACCCTCCGACATGCTTGACTGACATTTTATCTCCTAACTGCACTGTATCATCCAGACCTTTGACACACTTCAAGGCATCCTCAACTGAAGCCATGGTAACGAGCCCGTAGTGACGACCTGAAGGGTCGTTGTTATGTGCTGTTATTTTAGCGGTGACGACCTTGCCATGGTTATCGAAGACACGTTTTAGGTCGTTAGGCTTTACTTGAGTAGACATCCCGATGACAAACACGTTACTGCTCGTCGTTACTGTGGGCTCAAGGATAGGCTGTTGACTGGACCTGGTCATATCCGTGTTCATCAACTCATCCTCGGAGATATCTTCGTATCCCTTCGCAATGTCTTTACATGGGAAAGTCTGGGATGAAGCGTCGGGTAGTGCGATGGGCACAGTTGTATGCCCATCTACATGTGCCTCATTCTGGTAGCGCAGTAGAAGCATTTTCTTCAAGTGTGCAGCAGTCACGGTGTTTTCACTGACAAACATTGTCTTTACACCGGTGAGCTTGTTCTCGGGTGTGACGAGGAGAACGTCTCTCTTCTCAGCTGAGACCAATCTAAGTAGTCCGTTCTGTCGGGGGGTCCCGATACGAAGTAGTAACTCTCCTCCCTCCTCTACCTTGGCTTGGTAGTACTGGTCAAAATCAACATCAGATAGTCCTCTTTCTACGATCTCGACCTTAGAATCTTTACCCACATGTCGTTGGATTGTGTGTAACGGTCTTTGTTTTGTGCCGTTGACATACCCCACAATCCCGTTTTTGGTTTTAACAGCTATAGCAAACTTACATGTGGCCTCGGTCAACTTACTCTTTACATCTTTCTCATTTTGAGCAGTGTAGGTCGTAAAGCTGAACTTGAAGCGAAACACTCTGGGTTCTGGTCGAGCCATAGTTGCTGCAGACACAGTTGGTAAATAGAGAGTTGGAGACTACTGTACGTTTAGATCTTACGTCCTGAATACGGTCTGCTCCGTATGCTCTGGTTACATATGAAAGCCTTCGGTTGGACAGGTAAGCCTTAGGTTGGACAAGAAAAGCCTTAGGTTGGTCAGGAAAGCCTTAGGTTGGACAGGAAATTCTTTGGTTGGTCAGGAAAGCCTTTGGTTGGACAGGAAAGCCTTAGGTTGGACAAGAAAAGCCTTAGGTTGGTCAGGAAAGCCTTAGGTTGGACAGGAAATTCTTTGGTTGGTCAGGAAAGCCTTTGGTTGGACAAGAAAAGCCTTAGGTTGGTCAGGAAAGCCTTAGGTTGGACAGGAAATTCTTTGGTTGGTCAGGAAAGCCTTTGGTCGGACAGGAAAGCCTTAGGTTGGACAGGAAAGCCTTAGGTTGGACTAGAAAATTCTTTGGTTGGTCAGGAAACAGTTGAACCCTTCACAGAGAGGAAATACTTAAACACTTCATTCTTCATTGTGTCCACTACAACCGCATCCACATCCCCGTCCAAATGGAGAATTACCTGAAAGGCTCAACTCTCGGCGTCGGTACCTACGGAACCGTGAATATGGTCGAGTGTCGGAAAACAGGACAGGTTTTTGCTTTGAAGTACCATAAGGAACTAGATGATGTAACCGTGAGAGAACTTTCCTGTCTCGCCGCACTTAGGGGTCACCCTCATGTGATCTATATGCACGATTGTTTCATTGCTGATGGAAAGATAGCTATGCTCATGTCCTACGTACCATACACGTTGAGCGAAGCGATTCACAACGGATACGGTTGGAAGCTCTACTTACTCCACGCTCCTGAGGCGTACCAGTTGATCCCATTGAGTTTCATGGCTCACTTTTCTGTACAGGTTGCCGATGCTCTGGCTTACATGCACAGACTGAATATGATACACAGGGACCTGACACCCTTCAACGTGCTGCTGACAGAAGATCTCACCGTTAAGGTGGCTGACATGGGTTTATCCAGACTGTCTTGCAAATTGATGACCCCAGAAGTGGTGACACAGCCTTACAGGGCCCCGGAATTGTTTGTTGAAAACAAACAGTATACCGCTACCGGATATACTTGTGCTATAGACATGTGGAGCCTGGGGGTATTGATAGTGGACGCCATGGAAGGGAAGGCAGTGTTCTCTGCTGTCAATGAAGGTGAGCAGGTATCAACGTATCAGATCATTCTAAGGACCCTATGCCCTGAAGACCACCCATGTGCCCCAACTACACGCCGGGACCCTGCGGCTATAATGCCCCAAACGATGGAGTGTGACCTTGTGAAAAGGATCGTCTTCCGACTGCTGGCTTTCTGTGAGAATGAGAGACTTCTGGCTCACGAGCTACTGCAGGACAAAGAATGGCTGCAGGTTGCTCATATGACTGAGGAAGACAAAAATTTAGTTAGAGAGCGAATTCAGCAACACAAAAAGAAAGCACAAAAAAGACTGTAACACGTGGTCATGGTTCTGTGTAGATTTTATTGTTGTGTCACAACCTAAATAAATCCTTACATACTCAATATAACTTGACTTGCACATTATTTTCTTTTGATTCATGACTTATGTAGTCATCAGTGTTGTCAATGTAATGAAAACAAGTGTCAGGATACTCTGGGTTTGACATGTACACCCCTCAGACTTCCGAGATCTTGCCAATTCATCTATCATCTTCTTCAAGTCCTGTAGACCTGCACATGTGTGAGAGGAGAGAAAGAAACAGGAGGTGAGTGGGATGAACATGTGTGAAGACAAGTATAACTGTATTATCAAACCGAATGAAGTACAACGCACTGTCGCTCATGTCGATCTGTGTCACGGACGTTTCCACATTCTCCAACTCCTTGAGATCTGGTATTACCACCATTGGTTGTTTGGTGGTTGTCACGGTGGTGGCACGAGCATACGCTGCGTGCTGCACATTCGTGCATGAATTGTCAACTTGCCCATGTCTTTGATACATGAAATAGTGGTATTGTTTATCACCGTAGCCACCAAATGTATTTCCGTTGTGGATCATGAAACAGCAATGTTCGGGACTTAACCTTCTGCTCATAGTGTCATTCCACACTTCGATTACGCTCCACATTTGGTCATTTTCGGGGTGTATGTATAGCATAGATATTCTAATGACACCGTCCAGTGGGCTAACAAAGGCGGCCTTCTTCACCTTGTCAACTTTGGCAGTATAGTAGAACATACCACACGTGTTAGCCTTCGTACTCAGATAGAAAGTCTCCTTTCCTATCCTATAGAAGCCTTCGTCGGTACATGTGAGGAATCGAATGTTAACTTGGTATCCAGCTGAGGCAATTGTCAGCTCGTATATGTGTTCACCAGCGTTCACCAGTTGATGGTCTTTGTAGAAAGGTTGTGTGGGTGTCTCCAAGTACCCCAACAACCTGATAGTGTTTCCCATTATACCTACAATGGTGACAGGCTCAAGTCTGTCACCCGTTAAACCTTTCTCTCTTTTCAAAACACAACACTTAACTGTCATCATAGCTGCCATCATAGCTGCCATGCACAACAGAGTCATTGTGATAGGCATGTACCCTGTCATAGTGGTTGAGTATACACAGGGAGCAGCACAGTGTCTTCTACAGGATTAATCGAGGAATTTTTATACACTCTGAAAGCTGACGTGCCCATAGGGTTTCCATCCAACCAGAATGTTTCCGTCCAACCTGAATGCTTCCATCCAACCTGAATGCTTCCGTCCAACCTGAATGCTTCCGTTCAACCAGAATGTTTCGTTGGAATGTTTCCGTCCAACCAGAATGCTTCCGTCCAACCTGAATGCTTCCGTCCAACCAGAATGTTTCGTTGGAATGTTTCCGTCCAACCAGAATGCTTCCGTCCAACCTGAATGTTTCGTTGGAATGTTTCCGTCCAACCAGAATGCTTCCGTCCAACCAGAAAAAAAAAAAAAAAAAAAAAAAAAATCTCATCATTGACCAAGCTAGAGTGAAGATTTCTCGTTTTGCTAGTTTAATTAGATACTATTTATTAAGTAAGAAAACCAGACGGGTACACTGTATTCACATTGGACAAGATCGAGCATACAGTCTTCACAATGTTTGAGTACAACAACGACTACAACAGCAATTACTGGTGGCTTAAAAACAAGGAGGATTGGCTCAAGATCACCTTGGTAGCGGCTCCGTTGATGATTGTGTTCGGATTAATCTTGATCACTCACAGGATCTCTAGCAGACGGTCATCGGCTCACATTTACAAACCGTGTACACTTTTACATTCGTCCCTGATCGAACCCGTATACGGTCCAACAACATGCACCTGTGACGAGATGAGGTATGAGCCTGAACAATGTGAAGAACATGTCATCACAGCTGAAGACCCTTCAGTTATCGGCGACGTCTCTCTGGAAAGGGGTAACTAGAAACAGTCTGTACATTCACGGTCAGGATTGCGGTGTATCGTTTATCTCATTCCCATCCCACTCTCACCATCTCCAACAGGACCGGACAAGATTGACAGGATTGTGTGACATCCAGCCCGTGAACAGCTTCTCCATCGCGGGAGGCTAAAACGTTCTGTGTGGTGAACCTGAGGACTTTCTTCTGCACTTCAGTTATCTAAATAGATTACAACCACTTGTGTTACTACATCCGTGATGTTTGGAGACAATAAAGATGACTATGTCAGTAAAGCCTGTAAATGTTTTTATTAGCAGATGCAACGATTGACATCATACAATCATACTGCGATTACATGGAGTCTGCTATATCGTGTCTTTCTCCCATGTAGCACATACATATAATACAGGCAATATATAACAAATACAATAGCCACCATTATGACTGTAGTCTGGCTCCATATGCACAGCTCTTTATTAGAGAGGCTTATGACAGAGTGGTAAAAGGTGGTGTTATGAGGAAAGGCGGATATGATCTCAGACATGGTGGGTCCTCCTTATTCCTCCGTTGTCTATTCCAGGAGCACACGACCTGCGAGACGTAGAGCCTTTTCCGCAGCAGACCTTTTTGCGCTTTTCTTGGAGGTCCCACAACCTGAAGTGTCAGAGGGTATAACGTTAACACCTTTTGGTCAACATAGCTACCTTTCTCATCCTGTATGATATAAGACGAAAACAAAGATTTACCTCTCACACTTATGTCAACTCGACCGTGGTACTTCAGCATCAGCACACTGACATTACACTGACATACGAAAAGGCAAGGTGAACTTCCAAACTTGTTAATGTATAATGGTAGAGGCCAGTTGTTCTTCTGACACAGTTCCTACAAGAGAAGGTGTAGAGTGTTAAGTGGTTCCCTTTGTGGTTATGTATAAATAACAGAGGATAATGAATGACGACTTACTTGTAGTTTTCCGATGAAGTTCTCCCAGGATTCCTTACATTCGGGCAGGTTCTCCCAGGATTCCTTACATTCGGGCAGGTTCTCACTGGATTCCTTACATTCGGGCAGGTTCTCACTGGATTCCTTACATTCGGACAGGTCTACACCTGTACCCGTAGCCATGGTTCGGTGTGTATAGTGGTATTAAACCAAGAGCATACGATTTGCTACAATACCGGTGAATGGTTCTTATATAGGTTATGCTCCGCATGGATAACACAGCTCTGGTTGGAGTGTCTTAGTCAGATAAGAGTCTAGGGGTTGGACGGATACCGTCCTCGGTTGGAGTGTCTTGGTCAGATAAGAGTCTAGGGGTTGGACCAGCCCGTTGGCCACCTAAATACAAACTGAGAGTATGTAGGATTAAAAGTCTAATTGTAAACGCATGTATCAACCATGTCTATATCAAAGGCGAAATTTGATATAACCAAGCTCATCCGTTTAAAACTATGTGTCCTAAACACAAGGATCCTTGCTAATTTATTTCAAATTGACCCTACAAGGTCTGAAAATGCAACCCTGATATGGTGTGGGTTATAGAAAAACGAATGAACATGTGTTTCACAAATAAAGAGATACAGTTTGAAGAGACTCGTTTATTATGATTACAGTTCACTTTGTTAAAGTTAGAACCCAATACAGCGGTGTTACAAGAGAAATCATACAATGTGAAACAGGATCAGCGCTGCTCCAACGAATCCAACAAAGGTCATGAGTATGGTCCTCAATGTAGACTCCGGCTCTGTTACTCGAAAGAACTCCACAAAGCCCTCCTTGAAATGACAGTGGAGAGTGACAATGGGTAGACATGCTTCTGACATGAGAATGGATATACATTAGTAGATTCTGTACTTGAACCACTCACCCAGCCGGCATTTTCGATGAGCCATTCTTTCTGGTCAGTCAGCAAATATGTGGCAATCTCCTCTGCCACCAGCTCCACACAATTCTCTCTGCTTTTCTCCTTCAGGTAGCGAGATACCACGACTCCGAAGGCTACAAGGCTGACAATTCGACCCCAGTTGGTGGTCCCGTCTTTGAAGAGGTTTTTGGCTACTGCACTGATGTTCACACCAATATCACTTGTGTCCAATGACATTGCGTTGACCATACCTTAACAAGATCCAGATTGGAAACGTGTTAAAAGGTTTTCGGTGGCTCACCCATTTTTAATGATACAATCACAATACTTACCATTGTATGCGTGTTTGTATTTTTCCACTAGACTGTTCACAACTCTTTTCATTGTTGACAATACTTCACTTTCATTCCGCAGAGGTTTTGCGTGTTCCGTACTTTCTGTCATGACACGTCTCATAAGTTGCCTGGTCTCACTATCCAACACTTCGTCTCCAGCTCTGTAAGCAGAGGTGACAGAGTTATTTTCAGAGTGCTGGTTTGAGGAGCACAATAATGAGTCGTCGACTTCATTTCCAGGCATGGCTGATGTGTTCTACACCTTAGCTCGGTCACTGAATGTGGGACTGTTAGGCTTGAGAGTCCAGACAAAATGTGAAATGACAGGAAGGTTGGTCCGTGTGTGTATGTTTATTCAGTTTTGCTGTGCAATCATAATGGTTCATACATAGTTACAAATAGTTATTGTTACATGCACAATATTTCACATGCACAAAGGAAGAAAAAAAAAAAAAACGAATCATAGTAACACTTGCATGTTCTTCAGCTTTAGCTCGAGTGACGCTTTCATGTCAAAGCAAAGCAAGTGATGTTCCTGTATAGGCAGAAGTTGAAAGCGTAGGAAGCCGCAGATCACACAGTGGTCAAGGCCGCCGATGGTAATGTACCCGTAAGAAGCCGTGGTGATATGATCATGAAATGCGACGTATCCCCTTTTGTACCGTTCCCGCGCGGTTGCGACTGTCATCCAAGCTCGGTGATACTCAGAAGTGATCGTCGGACAATTGAATATCGATGTTCTGTGAGTATAATTTATGTACTCATTCAGTAGGTTTTCGCCCTGCACAAACTTCTTCTCGAGATCACAGTATACACAATGTGTGTCAGTGGTACATGCGTCGTTGCACAGTATTTCACTGTGTTGTTTTCTGGGGAGGCTGACAGGGGTGAGATGCATAAAACTGTTTCTTTGTTCAGTGGATTGGTATGTGGACACACGGAGTTCCGTCAGCTTCTCACTGAGTTGGGAACTCATAGTATCACATGCAGCATTAGGATGATGATCTTCCCCGAATGGAGATGCGCAGATGATGCAATATCGGGTCCCGACTATCTTAATGTACCCATCCTTGGAGTACAACATGAACTCAGGGAATGCCATGAACCCCCTTTGGAATCGCAGCTTCCCCTTTAACACGAGAAGTTCATTTTCGCGACCCCTGTACTTGACTTTGATGTACCGACACCATCCTTGGCCGGTCCACACATGTTCATTTAAGCTAGGATCACCTCTTTTGTACCCGGAGAGTAAGATGTTGCAATCCTTACACTTGTAAGTGTCATACGTACTAGTTATGTGCATCATGACATTTGAGTCCTTCAGTACTTCGTATTCGTCCTTCCAAATGTCATAATCGTCCTTGTAAGCAGCATCTTGGTTTCCGGGAATGGCGTGTAAGGATCTGTACGGGTTACGGTGCTCATGTCCAGGGGCGTTCACAATCCTGGGAACTCCTCGACTTATCTGCACTTCAGGAATGCTTTGGGGTCCAATGTCTGTGTTCTGCATGGTTCACGCTGGTATATCCCAAGTCATTGGTGTACAGGTAGATTGGTAATTTGTTGTCAGACACAACCTCTGGGGTTTTAAAGACCTCCACAGATATATAGAAGGCGCACAGTCAGATAGAAGGGCCACGGTTGGATTAGAGGGTCCCACGGTTGGATTAGAGGGTCCCACGGTTGGATAAAAGGATCCCACGGTTGGATTAGAGGGGTCCACGGTTGGATAGAAGGACCCTATCAAAGTAGGACTCAACACACACTCAAAATGATGAGTATTAAATAAAGGCTAAACATCTGAGCAAGAGCCACGCATCTGAGCAAGAGCCACGCATCTGAGCAGAGGGAACCCATATTCGAGATGTACGAGTTTTCCATACGCGACGTGGATGACATCGAGAGTCTGGTTATCAGAGAGACCCAGGTTATCAGCGAGACCCGGGTGACCGAGTCCATCTATGCAAAGCAATCAGCCATGCCTGCCATGCATGGTTGCTTCCCCATCGGTCTTTGTAACTGTACAGACGAAAGCTTCACTGGTTGGAGTTTCAAAACATGTAACATTAGCGGAGCTCGAGCGTTGATCAATGTGGGGATTGTAGCCATACCGATGGATACCTTTACTGTGGGTGACCATGTTGCAGTGAGGTACAACGTGTCCGGGAGAAATGGAACAGTCTGGATTTGCTCTAATCAAAAACCTGGGGTGATCCTCGCTCACGCTATGCATAACATTGTCAAATATTGTGATAAGAGAATTGAACGTGACATAAGACGGCGGACGGATCGGAATGTAGAACTATTACAGATAACACCTGATCTAGACCCGTTTGGACGTGCACTACAAACTAGACCCTTGAAACAACTGAACTGAGGATGTCAATCGTCATATTGAGTCCTCATGGAGTGTCTCATATCTAATAACCAAATGTTACATTTTGTGGTGTCAAGTCACATTACCTTATTTTATTTGTATAATAAAGTTTTGTATCCGACATATCGTGTCACAGTGTGTTATATGAATCAGAATGAGTTTCATGAGGTAATACATTTTTTATTATACAGCATTGTGTTACATATACAGTGTGTTATATGACTCAAAATGAGTTTCATGAGGTAATACATTTTTATTATACAGCATTGTGTTACATATCCACATAGTGTAGTCAAAGTATCATTACACTACACACAATGCGCCACTCTTATCCGGTGCCTCCCTTGGCTGTTTGTGTTCTTAGTCACACTGTGAACTTTCTGCTCTTCCTCTCACATTTGGAGCATGACATAGATGATATCTGACATAGCAACCTGTGCACTTGAATGCTGACAAATGCACTGCGGCACACCACACAACCCCGCGCGAATAGCTGCTTAACAGCACACAGCTCCTTACGTGTGAACTCGCCAGGCTTCAGCTGTTCCAAGAGCGATATCAGACTGTCTTCCAGACGGCGCTTCCCTTTATCATTGGTAACACACACCTCGATCACCCCGAGTAGGCAGCACACGGCGATACACTTCCACCTCTTGACGCTTAACAACTTAATGTCCAATGTGGTTCTTGCCAAACGCTTGGCAGCCGCCGCTGTTGCACGTTGGTTCAGAAAGTGGAGCGGGGCGGTAGAACGTGGCCCTGTTCCACTGAGATATTCCAGGATTAGATACTTGCACAGTAAACTGGTTGTATTTTCAGCATTAGCAGGGAACACAACTCCTCGCAACTTGCAGACTATCTGCATCTCAGCCTCTTTTAAACCCTGTTCATCAGACAGAGTATACACGTTAAACCTAGACTTACTGGTCTCTCCAGTTCTTATAAACAGTGCCTTGTAAACCCACTTGTTCAGTAGGATCAGATCCTTTGGATTGACGGTTGTGAACACTGCGTGCATCTTGAACGAGAGTGAGAAGCATGCTGCTCGGATGTTACCAATGTTCTTCAACACCCCAGACAAGTCCTCGCCGTGGTTAACACAGGTGGTTATGTATCTGTCCATGATATTCAAAGCCGGCATTAGGACAGCGTGGCCATCGTTGGGGTCCAGGAACTGTAACATTTTAACAAACAAGGCCACAACAGCAAGTCGATGGTTCTGGTAGTCTGTGATACTATCATTGGCTAGCTCCTGAGGATTAGGATGATCGATGTCCGTGTCATTTACTGCGTTTTTACTGTGCAGATGCAATTGACCGGAAAGGGCTTCCTTAAGTTTACCCTTGTCCATCGTTGGCATACCAAAATCCAATTTGGAAAATTTGAACACGAAGACATCCGAATGTGTCAACTGAATGTAGTCATGGTCGTTCCCTAACATCTCACTGGGTGCTGGTTGTTGTTTCCTCTTGGACGTGGACCGACTTGTCATAGAACTGGGGTGTCCCTGAACCGTATCTGGATTATGACCTTCCATTAGGACTCCTGAGTGTAAACAGTCCATTCGTGTTCACTCATTCCGCAGCACCGAGAAGCAAGAGGTTCTGGTATGTTGTGTTCGGAGTTCCCTTGGCGAATGTCTAAACCCAAGGGGTTACAGTGTGATATATCATCTACCGATTCCATTACAGCCAACCAATGTGAAAAATCATCCAACCGGTTCGTTTCTGTCCAACCAATGTGAAAACTCATCCAACTGGTTCACCACTCGTGTCCAACCAATGTGAAAACTCATCCAACCGGTTCACCACTCGTGTCCAACCAATGTGAAAAATCGTCCAACCGGTTCGTCTCTGTCCAACCAATGTGAAAACTCATAGGAGTCACTACACTCTGTGTATGAGGACGAGGGTTGCCTCGAGGGACCGTGGACATGTGTAAATTTATATCGGAAAATGTGTCACACATTCTGAACGTTGGCATAAAGGCTGTACAACCTAGTCTTATTGATGTAGCATACAGACTAGGAACCTGCACATACAGTCGTTACGGTGGTAGAGATGTATATGTTCAACCCCTGTGTCAAGCATGTGCCGTACTCCCCAAGGTCCACTCTTCACTTTACAAGGTGGGGGCCTGTGCAACACCACATTAGATGCTGTTTTTTGGTGCATGATACAATAAAGATTTTTTTTTTTTTTTAATGCACCCAATTACGAACCTGTGTCTCCTTTAATGTTTATTATGAGTTGTACAAACCACATCTCACCAGTTTTGGTGGTGGCTAGCGGGGAGTTTGAGTTCTTTTGAGATGAGCAACCTAACTGAACGACATCCTTAGTTAGTGGTCAGCTCCACACAGCCGAGTCTTTTAACATGAAGCTCTTTCTTGTCTGAATATCACTAGGCTGTAAGATCTATACGATTGTTGATTGTGGTATGGAAATAATCAAGGTTACACTTTAAAGCTTAACCGTTTATTGAGTCATTATACAAAACATAGAACATTGTATACAAGGACACAACGTCTGTTAAATAGGATGATTACAACTTCATAAGCTACAAAGCAAGGAACAAATAACCAGCAGGGTTTATTTTTTCATTACAAAACATGACGCGTAATCATGCAAGGGTGCAGTGATATCTGTGTCAGTTTTGCGATTGCAACATTCTGTCATCATCACACGTGACCACGGAATGGATTCTCCAATGATAGAGAAGATGGCATCTCGGAAGGTCTTTAGGGCTGTATAATCCGCGTCCGTTATATATAGATCGAGAGCCGTCATGATGGTTCCAGCGAGGCTCTTATTGTGATCCTTGAACCTGTCTACGTTGTACATATTCAGCCAAGAGTGCACGTTTGTGTGATTCTTGTTTCTTTCGAATATGCAGGCCAAACCGTCCACAATTGCTTCCACCAGGTTCATGTCATCCATTTCATCCCCAAGAAAGTGCTCAGGGTGATGTGGGTTATTTTCATAATGGTGCTTGAATCCAAAGTTGGCCATGGCTGTCTTGAGAGCATCGAAGTCATTACTCAGATCAGTCTGTGACCCAATCGTTACTTCATCTGGGCTCTGGGTACATCCGTAACGTTTGTTTAGCTTTGCCCTTTTGTCCGCGCACAAAGATCGGGCCTCTAGCTCCATGTGTAAGGCCATAATGCCTGAGTATGCAGCTGCTTCAACTGTACTGGTCTTGCTAGAGTCATGACACACAATACTTCTCACGTAGTACCGATCTGCCAGCAGGTCCAGAGTGTCTTTACAATTCCTGGTCGCTTGTTCTAAAGCTCTGGCAACCACAGCTCCAATCATGGTCACGAACATGTTGTGTGACAGGAAAGCCTTATGGTGCTCTCTCAGGGGGAGATGTTCCACCAGGGCTTTCTCACACTCAGGGCTCCAGGCGTTGGCATTTGCAGCGGAGCACAGGCTATGTACCAGTTTGATAGTTGAGTACTGGGTTTGGGGGACCTCAATCTTGGATTTCTTGGAGCGTGCGATCCTTGCGATCTCATTGGCCGCGGTGGCCATCGGAGATGGCTTGTACCTATATTCATTGTCCTTTGGGATCAACGGTGCTGGTTTTGCCGGTGTGTCCTTAGCAGAGAGTTTGGTTCTGGAAGTAGGAGTCTTTGCAGAGGCCATATTACCCCAAGTAGATTTATGACAAGATTGATATAAACAAGCGAGGATTAAATGTGATATGTTGAACAAGGGGCTGATGCAAGCAATGTTAATAGCTAGAGATGAACTGGACTATAGATATAGCAAGTATGAGACTCGAGGATAACAGGCGCGGTGATGCATTTCCAAGAGTCACACTCCAACGTGGTACTATTTTCTGCAACAATGTACAGTTGGCAACAGAGAAACTGTACACTTCATCACTATATCCCAATCTGGCCGACCTCATACACCGGTAGGTTGCGGTGTGGTTGCACGTATCATCATATACCATTAGTGCCTTGGTGCTGGTTACATTGTGCCTCACGTTTATCCCTGAGATATTGTACCAGGCTTTGTAGGTGGACACGAGGCCTTGTTTATCGATGCGATATAAACCGAACATTTTTTCTGATATCACCATATACCAGCTCGTGGAGAGGTATTTGTCAGGGTTCATTACACCTGGACAAATTAGTTTCAGAGGTGGAGTAGCACTGAAAAAAGAAGGATCCGTTATCACCCGAGTTGCAGTGGCAGGAGCAGAAGTTGTAGATTGAGGCTCTGTGATCACATCCACACTGGGGGCTACAGTGGAAACATCCTCTGGTTCGGTGATCACGCCGGCATCTGACGTAGCGGAGTTTTGAAACTGTCCCTCTGTATACAGGATGGTGGAAGTTGATAGTGTAACAAGCAGATAGCTCAACAGTGTAGTTAGAAATGCCATGGTTTGTCCCAAATAAAACTCAGAACGATGTGGATGCCACTTAAGTACCTTGTGCTACCACGTTGGACAAAAAAGCAGCAGTGTTTTTTTTTTTTTTTTTTTTTTTTTTGTGTGTCACAGCGTAAAACTCACAGGAAATCCTTTGCTGAGACGAGCCTTGTCCTCATCTGTACATCTTGGTCCCTTGCACTAGACCTCAGTTTTATACTGACAATAATTAATAGAGGACATGTTAGAGCGGAGAGGGTGACTGAAACCGCAGCCATGAATTGGCTGCGGTGTATCATGTGCTCACAGTCCACACATTTTGGCCCTTGTGATTGCGTTGTGTTATCAGCGTACACTTTGTCAATGTATTTCCGAGCGGTCACATCCATTGCAATGATGTTATGTAACACGGTTTCTCCTCTCTGTACCAACACAGAAGACCATGTGGATCGGTTACGAATGCCAGCGAGAGATGTTTGTATATCGAGCTCTGACAGAGAGTAAACCTTCGACAACATCCTGGGGCTCCTTTTCACTTGAACCACATTCTGGTCGTTTTCAACATCAATATCACGCGCTGCGCGATATGCAGTCCTCAACGTGTACGTGTTCGATTGGGACTGGTAACAGATAGGTCCGAAACATGGGGAGCCACACACCACGGGACACTCCAAACTTATTTCACCGGTCTCGTTCACCTCACAAGCCAAAAGTGTGTCATTGTCGGGTTCCAGAGGTTCACATACTCCCCTACAGTCACACTGGGGCACCCTGTAGTTGAAATGATTATCGCTCACCATGGGTCTATCCAACCAACAAGTCCTGTTACCCTTCGAAGAGTCTATGAAGGGCATGTACCAGCGGGAGAGTGCAAGGGGACTCCACCTGTCCCTCTTGACGACCATCACGAGCCTAGAGGATGATAGGGAACTGCTCGCCACAGGTATGTCGGTGTAAAATCCTGTTATGAACCCGGGTTCACAGCCCGTCATGTCCAACCTCTGTACACCCTGCGCACAAGATTGTAGGCGCTGTTGAGCTCCCTGGAAGATGAATGTGACGGAGTTGAGCTGGCCAGCCAACTTGAACGCACCGCTCTTCCAGGTGTCCAGTAACTCGTTGAACTTAATAGTGTTGTCCGACCCCAGGACCAGCCGGTTCTCTAAAACAGATTCCGTGTTGAGGGGAGCATATGATAACATGCCTGGAAAATGTTCACCTACATCTGTCAGGGCTTCGTCGATCAGGGTTCTGTAGTGTCGCAACACGTCCACGATTTGAGGATCTGAAGCTGAGACTGCGTCGTGGTATGATAGGAGTTTTGATACGGGGTCAGATACACTCCGTTGACGATTGATGATGTGTGTGTCCATGAGAGCAGCTAGATCATTGAAGGCTGCATCCAGTGATGCCATAGCCCTATTATACTCGACCGTGGCTGTTTTCAATGTGATAGTTGCATCGTGCCAGGTACCCGTAGAACACAAGTGATCGCACCCTTGATGAGAGTCCGGTAAGCCTCTACAGGCCACCTGAGAGCACTCCGGGTAATTCACTTCAAACTCGGTCCAGTTGAACCCCATAAGGAAATGGTAGGTGACATAGACACTGTGTATGGCAGGTGTGCGTATCTTCCATCTGCCCGGGTAGAGTATCACCCTGTGGTCCCTGTCATCGTTTCTGATCAGACTGTCCAAGGTGGAATCGAGACCATGACCCCGGAGTACACCGGTCGGTGTCGGGTGTTGACTGGAAACGGGGATAAGAAACAGAGCTGATAGCAGAAAAACATGTAAGGTTGTGATGTCCGTCATCGTTACAGAGTTTCCTTTTCATTGCAGTTTCCTGTAGCGTTGTTCGCTACATCGACTTCTGTTAGAGCAGATCATTGCAATTAAGGTAATATTGATTAATACAACAAGTAACATAGCGCTCAGACATAGTGCAGAGGTGCGAGTCGACATGTGCAATACACGTTTAATCGCGAGCTCCGTTGTCTTCTCATTATCTTCGATCAGCGACCTCAGTTGGGAGAACACATCCCTAAGATCCCAGAGAGACGCGTTCATCATGTTCACACAATCGTAGGTCCTTTGGAAGTAAATCTCTGATGAGGGTAGGTGATCAGCAAGACTCTGGTTCATGTGAGGACAATACAGCAACGCAAGTGGTTGTACGATCCGCGCTGTGAGCGGTCCCACGTTTGTCAAGTACCTTTTCGCCTTCGAGATTGTAGGCTCTTCCGTGTGCATGTAGTAACCCTGCATGAGCTGAGGGAATGAAGGCTGCTCAGATCCAAAGAAGAACGGTTTCGTATTGCACGGGATCTTAACTTGCATCGCGCCGTGGTTCACGTGGATTATAATTTTAATTGAGATTTCTTGGTCTGATTCTACGATGCTCGATATTGCAATCGGGTACCCTGTGCCTCCTTGGGGCCAATTGTTCTCTGCGTAGTCTCCCAACTCCATGCACGAACCAGAGCCTCTGATACACTCCAGTGTTTTCGATATCAAGTGCACACTATCGCGACTTGATACAAACCCCTGTGAGCTCTGGGGAGACGGCAGTGTGCTGCGATTGTTCTTCATGACCTTGCTCGAAAGCCAGTCTTCTTCTTCCATCGTAAGCACGGGTGGTCCGATCCAGTGACTCGAATTCAATATACTCTGGAGAACAGACTCTTTTGACTCTCTCGTGATCGGCAATTGTACCAATACCCGAGCGCGATGTACAGCACCACTAATGTAGCTCATGCAACCTTCTGTACCATCCTCGGCTTCTTCGCTCTGTATACCAAAGGAAGGTAACCTGAGACACGCGCTCCGTACAACCGCAGAAGGCGAATGGATACAGATTCTGTCCATATCCTCGTCGACGAATGCAACCATGTTCTTGTAATTCAAGTTAACAACCTGTGCACCGTACGGTATAAACTTGACATTCTCAATATGATCACGGATGACGAATTCGCTTATGGGCAACGGAGCGCCAACGTTCATATCTGAGGACAGCCCCAATCTCAGGTTCGGTACATCAGGAACCAGGACAAAGCTTTTGGTCAAGGATATCCCCTCGGTCATGCGCTGAAAGAACATACCCCCTTCCAATTTGTACACCCCATCCACGTGAGCGTAAGAGTAACCCCCGTCTCCGAAAGTCGAGTTTCTTGTGTACCGATAATGTACAGTCCGGATCTTGGTGGCAGCAGAGCTGATTATACGCGAGAGCTCCGTGAATGTTGGTATGCCATCTGACTTACCAAAGGTGTAGTCAAGGTACCCCATGGAGTATCTACACACTCCCCACTTGGCCATGTCCGCGATGATTCCAGTGAGTTCGAGCATAGAGTAATGAACCCTACCCCCATCCAAGTTCCCAGGGTCCGGTGTGACATGTCTATTGCGCAAGCTCACCAACTTGCAGCCGTCGCCGGGGGTGTAGTCACTTGAGGGTACCGAAACCACTATCCCTGCACGGTTGTTCGATCTCTTGCATAGCTCCTCAAAAGCCAACAATCCTGTCCTCTCTGGGTACTGTTCGTCTCGGGGTAGCTTGATCGCATAAGGGTCCTCGATGGTGTACTCTCCCACGATCCAGCGACCGGGTTTCACATTTTCACAGCCTATGTCGCTCTGATGAAACACGGATACGGTGTCCAGGTTCAGAAAAGCTCCATGTGAGGATACCAGCAGACCTAAGTTCCGTAACACAGTTTCAGCTTGCTCCTGCTCAGGTGCCAAAGGGTGACTGTGCAATTGTGGAGGAGTGTAAAGTTGAAAAGTCAGCGCTTCTCCTATACTGTTCTTGATGTCTGCTGGATGAATGCTATTCGGGCATATGATGAGTATATCCCCATTCTGGCACACGATACAGCTCTGGGTGGACAGTGGAGCCTCATGGCAGTCCGGAAAAGAAGTGTTGACAGCTTTCTGGTACAGGAGGTTTCCATCACGGTCACGTATGGTTATCAGTTTAGAACATCTATACTTGTCAATACATTTATAATAGTTGTACACTGTATAATACCCCCTGGCCCGTATCACCTTCCCGAGCGTGCTAGCGGACAGCCCGGGTATCAACTCTACCTTAGACCCGTATAGGTTGGTGATCATAGTAAAGTCGTCAGGCTTTACAGTCTCTACATTCACATCGATCACTACCACTGGAGGAGCTAGGTTCTGCTGTGACAGCAAGGTCAATATCCAGTCAAACACAGCAGCAAGCTCTTCCTGATAGGGTGCGACTCGGTTAGAGTGTGCGATGCCAAACTTCACACCAATCCTATCTCCCCAGCTCTGGCGAATGATAGTTTTTAGGGTATCCTCGGCCGCTATCGGTATGTACAACTCAGGCTTTTTAACGCTGTTGTCGTTCGACAAGGCTCGCACGGCTACGGGTAAGTAATTGTCAACAGACCCTTCGGGGGGTTCTTCTATCCAGATGTCAAACTCTACAAGCACAACATCACATCGTCTCACATCTAGAGGTGCAGACGGGGCGTCTTGTCTCGGTCCAGGCGAGAGGTTGAAAACGCCCATTGTCACTAGACAGAAGCGTTCAGTTTTAGGTGGGACCGTGCCATACAGAACCCGACCATGGCCCTTGGTCGAAGTGTCAGGGTCCGTGTCTGTAATTTCTAATGTCCAGTCATTATTGCTACCCTCGACTCCTTTTGACAGATGTGCAAAAGGGGTTGAGATGCAGCTCGGTGAGCACAGACCATTGGGATTGATGTAGTGCAACAGCGCATGGGTGCAATTGCAGAGGGGGTGTAGCTTCGGTTTCCACAAACAGTTGATATCGAGCGTGTTATGTAACCCCACCTTGACGTTTTCGTGCGTGTCGTAGATGGCAACATCGACGTATAGAGAGTTGAACAGCCCACAGTGGAAGTTCTTCACAGTCAGCGAGATATCCAACATGTACACGAAGAAGCCAAACGATTTCATTCGTTTGGTCCAGTGCAGGCCTCTAGTAATGTTGTATCGCCACCCGGAAGACACAATTCTTGTCTTGTTGACTCCCACGACAAGCCTATCCCTCAACTTGCCTGTGTACCACTTCAGCACATTGGGTATGTACCTGTGCGACATGCCTATGGGAATAGTGACTCTGGTCTGTACGACAAGTATGTCCTGTTCCCCTACCCACCACGGATTAGGTTGAATGAATTGGATAGAGAGCCTGGGTTCCAGGTCTTGTTTTTGAACAAACGGTTTCACAATCGTGCTGTATACAAGTTTTGCCATTTCAAAAGATGATATTGTGTTCAACATGTAATATATATTTTCGAGCGGCATATCCGTACCCATGAGCAAGTACTCAAAATTGTACTTGCATGTGGTTTGGTTCAGTCTGAAGTAGAAATCGCACAGTTTTGTGATATCCTCTTCGGATATGTCCCGGACCCAGGTCATAGCAAGTTTATTGAGAGTCACGAGAAAGACATCAGATGTGATATTACTCAACAATCCGTGTGGTAGCATGTAATCCTCGGGTTTGCCACAAATTGTGTCATGCCAGCTCGTACCTGGTAGAATCACACCATGTCCCTCGGGGCAAGTGCGGCTGTGCAGACGACAAACCTCATCTGTGTGGAACATTCCTACAAAGTACCCGCTTGGACACACGGCTGCACAGCGCCGTCCTCCCTCGGGTTTGTAACGTATAAGAGGCTGTCCTAGAGGACAGCGATATCGACAGAGTCCGCGCCGTTGGTCCGTGCACCCAACCAGCACATGTGGCGGATGGTGTAAGCTCACTGCTCCGGTCTTGGAGCAGTAGTCTACATTGGGACTACATTTGGCTAGATTGTGCTTGTCCCACAAATTATTAGCTCTCCTGCTACCATAGCCCGAGACTAAAAGCATTGATAGTAGATTCGCGATAAGCCATGCAATGGTCATTCTCTCATTATGTGTGGATATATTGTACGATTAACAAATCTGTTAATTTCTCGGAAACCAAGGTTCTAGATACCAACTGGAAAATCTCGTTGTCTGTGCTTTATATACACACACCAAGGATTGAGGTTGGTTGTAATATGGAGGCAAAAGTGAAACAAATAAAGATATAACCACTTGATTTTTTTTTTTTGTGTGTTTTTATTCAATAAAAATCATGACATTGTTAAGGTACAAAACATTTCGGTTTAGTTTGTGTAACAAAGACCATGGTTCTAGATACCAAATGGAACATCTCGTTGTCTGTGCTTTATATACACACACCAAGGATTGAGGTTGGTTGTAATATGGAGGCAAAAGTGAAACAAATAAAGATATAACCACTTGGCTTGTTGATTTTTTTTTGTGTTTTTATTCAATAAAAATCATGACATTGTTAAGGTACAAAACATTTCGGTTTAGTTTGTGTAGCAAAGACCAGAGCGCCCAGCTTGGAACTGGAGTGTACTCTATTGTGTATAGGACACGGGTAGGTTGTAGACTTTACATTTGCTTGGACACAGAAAATCCCCGAACTGGTTTTTCTAATAGTCACAGGGACACCCCAGAGTAACGCTAGTCTCCGAGCTTCGCTTTCCACAAGAGTTTGACCCGGCGCTTCATTGAGCCCGCACACTACCAAGGGTTGAGAGCAATCCCGGGTTTTCAATATGCCTCGGAAACGGCTCCCCAATGATGTCACATCAACCTGTATGGGGTTTGAGGAAAGGCCCACGGATAGACACAAAGGGTTATCAAAGCCGGGGTCTTCTATATCTTGAATGTTGAAAGTGTCCACGTACTCGAACCCGGAGTCCTCCTTATAGCAATTGGGCATCCTTACACACTTCCGAAACGAGTATGGGGCCTTGTCTATAGATGAGCGCCGGCTCGTCGCATGTGTTGAGGTGAACCTCAGATATCTGGGACCTGAGGAGTTGTAAGCGTCCCTTCTCATTACATCTGCAAGTTCACAGAGTCCACACGAGTCAACGTCGGCTGGGTAAGACAGTAAACCGTAGTTGAGCGAGACCTTCTCCATCTCGTTGAGTAAGGGTCTGTAGACCTCAACCCCCTCGAAACTACATAGTTCTAACGGTAGATACCAGAGCATTCTCAAGCTCAACTTCGACTTGATCGAGGAAGCTCTGACGTACACAGCGATCTTACCCACCATCTTAGCCAACTCTCTGAGAGACAGGTCACTCTCAAATTCGGTCCTTTTTACTTTTGCAAATCCCAACAGAGACTCCACTATCACCAAGATCAGACTTGTGGTCAGGGCCTCCGATACTTTATGCTTGGTGGCGCTATCCGCTTGGGTGGCGAATTTCCTGTTGCATTCCTGGCAACACTTGAGGTCCACATCCAGGTTCAATCTGCTGACAGGTCGTCCAGGTAGAAACACCTCGTTGTAGTACAGATGAGGTCCTCCGTCTCGGTTCGCGATGATGGTACTCAAGTGTCCTCTGGACGTAACCGTGTACCGGTGCACCGTCTTACCTGTGGTGGGGTCAACAGGATCTTCCATGAGCAGCACGGGGTTGACGGACCCCCACATTTCACGCGACGGTAGAGTCCCGAGGGGTTCATGGGTGCGCGTCAGACAGTAATTCACCAAATCGTCAAATTTCAGATCATTGCTTATGTGCACCGTGAAGAGGTACGGGAAAGCCGTCGGTCTATCCGTAAGAGTTTCCGGGAGGTTGTTGAAGGCTTCTGAGGTGTTCACGGCAAACGTTGTTTCTTCCATTGTGTAAGACAAAACAGGAGACATTGGGTTACAGCTCGATTCGCCAACTGTCATCTGCTTTTCAACCGAGTCGCACATCACACCATGATCCTCTGATGTGTCCGCATCACAGTTTGAGGAGGGTTCCCCTTCATCTCGACCTTGGTATTGTTGCTGACACTGCTCCTCTCTGTTGCCGGTGTAGTTCCAGTGTGAAAAGGAGATATGATCTACTCCCACTACAGAGATTCCATGGAGGGATTGGTGTTCCTCAACACTCCGGTCTAGTAGTCCTCCTGTAGCTATCATTTCTGTCAGTTCGGGGGGTTCCAGTTTACCCTCATCAGAGTAATGTAAACCGAGTGCTCGATTGAATAGAGGGTAGTGGTGCATGATATCATACTTTCTACTGAGCATCTCACCTACTGTCTGGACAAATAGAGAGTATACTCTGGAACCGAGTCGCATACCCTCACCCTGAGGGTTCTTTGTGTAATGTCCTAAAAAGCTAGCACATTTGATACCCTTTGACATACACATGTTATCAAGGTGAACCTGGGTAGCCACAGATTGTAGGTCTCCGATCGACTCATTGAACATTATATCTCTCTCCAGTGCACAGGTTGAACTCTCCATTCCACTGATGGTAAAATCCTTAAGTGTTCGTACAGAGTATCGGGTTGCATCTTCGAGGTTTGCGGTAACTAACCAGATACACAGTGAGTCACCCTTTCGCAAAACAAGAGCATCGGTCGAAGTGTTCCATATGTACCACTCCTTGTCAATGTTCCCTCGGGTCATGTAGCACGTAGCACGATGCTTGGCGCGTGACACATTCTCCTCACTTTTGATAGCTCGCTTCAGTTTGTGTGCTTTGTTGGCAATGTACGCCATGGCGCACTAGGACACTCAGTGACAAAGAAAGGGCAACTGTACGAATGGACACATATATTGTGGACACGTACCTATCCAACCACGAACATCTATCCAACCGTAGATCGTGAACCATTCAGTGGGGTCCAACACATAGACTCCCCTGTGCTTCTCATCCAACCGACGCGATCCTATCCCAGCCGCTGCAATCCTATCCCAGCCGAAGCGATCCTATCCCAGCCACCGCAATCCTATCCCATCCGCCACGATCCTATCCCAGCCGAAGCAATCCTATCCCAGCCGAAGCGATCCTATCCCAGCCGAAGCGATCCCATCCCAGCCGCTGTGCTTCTCATCCAGCCGACGCGATCCTATCCCATCCGCCGCGATCCTATCCCAGCCGCTGCGATCCTATCCCAGCCGCCGCAATCCTATCCCATCCGCCACGATCCTATCCCAGCCGAAGCAATCCTATCCCAGCCGCTGTGCTTCTCATCCATCCGCCGCGATCCTATCCCATCCGCCGCGATCCTATCCCATCCGCCGCGATCCTATCCCAGCCGAAGCGATCCTATCCCAGCCTCTGTGCTTCTCATCCTGCCGACGCGATCCTATCCCATCCGCCGCAATCCTATCCCAGCCGCTGTGCTTCTCATCCTGCCGATGTGATCCTATCCCAGCCTCTGTGCTTCTCATCCAGCCGATGCGATCCTATCCCAGCTGATGCGATCCTATCCCAGCTGATGTGCTCCTATCCCAGCTGATGCGCTCTCTTATTCAGCCAATGCTCTCTTATCCAATCCATACTTGCCCCATCACTTGTGGTTACATTTTCACACTTGGTTTGAGACTCTCAGATTGTGGCACAGTGCTATTGTTGACATTACATAAAATACCCCGTGTATAACCACAACTTACCCGTATTGGAGGACAGACCCAGTGAGAAATGTGTACGAGACAGAAATAGAAATAATATAATGTAATACATGCAATCATACTCACGTCGCTACTGGAAGACAGGAAGTGAGCAAAGGAAGATCCCTTGTAACCTTGTTCGAATTTGTAGATCCTGTTCTCTGGGTTACCGCTTACGGTGACAGGTTTTTCCATGTGTCTGAAAGACGGCAGTTGCTGCCGCTGTGCTTCTCATCCAGCCGACGCGATCCTATCCCAGCCTCTGTGCTTCTCATCCAGTCGCTGCGATCCTGTTGCTGCCACTGTGCTTCTCATCCAGCCGACGCGATCCTATCCCAGCCTCTGTGCTTCTCATCCTGCCGACGCGATCCTATCCCATCCGCCGCAATCCTATCCCAGCCGCTGTGCTTCTCATCCTGCCGATGTGATCCTATCCCAGCCTCTGTGCTTCTCATCCAGCCGATGCGATCCTATCCCAGCTGATGCGATCCTATCCCAGCTGATGTGCTCCTATCCCAGCTGATGCGCTCTCTTATTCAGCCAATGCTCTCTTATCCAATCCATACTTGCCCCATCACTTGTGGTTACATTTTCACACTTGGTTTGAGACTCTCAGATTGTGGCACAGTGCTATTGTTGACATTACATAAAATACCCCGTGTATAACCACAACTTACCCGTATTGGAGGACAGACCCAGTGAGAAATGTGTACGAGACAGAAATAGAAATAATATAATGTAATACATGCAATCATACTCACGTCGCTACTGGAAGACAGGAAGTGAGCAAAGGAAGATCCCTTGTAACCTTGTTCGAATTTGTAGATCCTGTTCTCTGGGTTACCGCTTACGGTGACAGGTTTTTCCATGTGTCTGAAAGACGGCAGTTGCTGCCGCTGTGCTTCTCATCCAGCCGACGCGATCCTATCCCAGCCTCTGTGCTTCTCATCCAGTCGCTGCGATCCTGTTGCTGCCACTGTGCTTCTCATCCAGCCGACGCGATCCTATCCCAGCCTCTGTGCTTCTCATCCTGCCGACGCGATCCTATCCCATCCGCCGCAATCCTATCCCAGCCGCTGTGCTTCTCATCCTGCCGATGTGATCCTATCCCAGCCTCTGTGCTTCTCATCCAGCCGATGCGATCCTATCCCAGCTGATGCGATCCTATCCCAGCTGATGTGCTCCTATCCCAGCTGATGCGCTCTCTTATTCAGCCAATGCTCTCTTATCCAATCCATACTTGCCCCATCACTTGTGGTTACATTTTCACACTTGGTTTGAGACTCTCAGATTGTGGCACAGTGCTATTGTTGACATTACATAAAATACCCCGTGTATAACCACAACTTACCCGTATTGGAGGACAGACCCAGTGAGAAATGTGTACGAGACAGAAATAGAAATAATATAATGTAATACATGCAATCATACTCACGTCGCTACTGGAAGACAGGAAGTGAGCAAAGGAAGATCCCTTGTAACCTTGTTCGAATTTGTAGATCCTGTTCTCTGGGTTACCGCTTACGGTGACAGGTTTTTCCATGTGTCTGAAAGACGGCAGTTGCTGCCGCTGTGCTTCTCATCCAGCCGACGCGATCCTATCCCAGCCTCTGTGCTTCTCATCCAGTCGCTGCGATCCTGTTGCTGCCACTGTGCTTCTCATCCAGCCGACGCGATCCTATCCCAGCCTCTGTGCTTCTCATCCTGCCGACGCGATCCTATCCCATCCGCCGCAATCCTATCCCAGCCGCTGTGCTTCTCATCCTGCCGATGTGATCCTATCCCAGCCTCTGTGCTTCTCATCCAGCCGATGCGATCCTATCCCAGCTGATGCGATCCTATCCCAGCTGATGTGCTCCTATCCCAGCTGATGCGCTCTCTTATTCAGCCAATGCTCTCTTATCCAATCCATACTTGCCCCATCACTTGTGGTTACATTTTCACACTTGGTTTGAGACTCTCAGATTGTGGCACAGTGCTATTGTTGACATTACATAAAATACCCCGTGTATAACCACAACTTACCCGTATTGGAGGACAGACCCAGTGAGAAATGTGTACGAGACAGAAATAGAAATAATATAATGTAATACATGCAATCATACTCACGTCGCTACTGGAAGACAGGAAGTGAGCAAAGGAAGATCCCTTGTAACCTTGTTCGAATTTGTAGATCCTGTTCTCTGGGTTACCGCTTACGGTGACAGGTTTTTCCATGTGTCTGAAAGACGGCAGTTGCTGCCGCTGTGCTTCTCATCCAGCCGACGCGATCCTATCCCAGCCTCTGTGCTTCTCATCCAGTCGCTGCGATCCTGTTGCTGCCACTGTGCTTCTCATCCAGCCGACGCGATCCTATCCCAGCCTCTGTGCTTCTCATCCTGCCGACGCGATCCTATCCCATCCGCCGCAATCCTATCCCAGCCGCTGTGCTTCTCATCCTGCCGATGTGATCCTATCCCAGCCTCTGTGCTTCTCATCCAGCCGATGCGATCCTATCCCAGCTGATGCGATCCTATCCCAGCTGATGTGCTCCTATCCCAGCTGATGCGCTCTCTTATTCAGCCAATGCTCTCTTATCCAATCCATACTTGCCCCATCACTTGTGGTTACATTTTCACACTTGGTTTGAGACTCTCAGATTGTGGCACAGTGCTATTGTTGACATTACATAAAATACCCCGTGTATAACCACAACTTACCCGTATTGGAGGACAGACCCAGTGAGAAATGTGTACGAGACAGAAATAGAAATAATATAATGTAATACATGCAATCATACTCACGTCGCTACTGGAAGACAGGAAGTGAGCAAAGGAAGATCCCTTGTAACCTTGTTCGAATTTGTAGATCCTGTTCTCTGGGTTACCGCTTACGGTGACAGGTTTTTCCATGTGTCTGAAAGACGGCAGTTGCTGCCGCTGTGCTTCTCATCCAGCCGACGCGATCCTATCCCAGCCTCTGTGCTTCTCATCCAGTCGCTGCGATCCTGTTGCTGCCACTGTGCTTCTCATCCAGCCGACGCGATCCTATCCCAGCCTCTGTGCTTCTCATCCTGCCGACGCGATCCTATCCCATCCGCCGCAATCCTATCCCAGCCGCTGTGCTTCTCATCCTGCCGATGTGATCCTATCCCAGCCTCTGTGCTTCTCATCCAGCCGATGCGATCCTATCCCAGCTGATGCGATCCTATCCCAGCTGATGTGCTCCTATCCCAGCTGATGCGCTCTCTTATTCAGCCAATGCTCTCTTATCCAATCCATACTTGCCCCATCACTTGTGGTTACATTTTCACACTTGGTTTGAGACTCTCAGATTGTGGCACAGTGCTATTGTTGACATTACATAAAATACCCCGTGTATAACCACAACTTACCCGTATTGGAGGACAGACCCAGTGAGAAATGTGTACGAGACAGAAATAGAAATAATATAATGTAATACATGCAATCATACTCACGTCGCTACTGGAAGACAGGAAGTGAGCAAAGGAAGATCCCTTGTAACCTTGTTCGAATTTGTAGATCCTGTTCTCTGGGTTACCGCTTACGGTGACAGGTTTTTCCATGTGTCTGAAAGACGGCAGTTGCTGCCGCTGTGCTTCTCATCCAGCCGACGCGATCCTATCCCAGCCTCTGTGCTTCTCATCCAGTCGCTGCGATCCTGTTGCTGCCACTGTGCTTCTCATCCAGCCGACGCGATCCTATCCCAGCCTCTGTGCTTCTCATCCTGCCGACGCGATCCTATCCCATCCGCCGCAATCCTATCCCAGCCGCTGTGCTTCTCATCCTGCCGATGTGATCCTATCCCAGCCTCTGTGCTTCTCATCCAGCCGATGCGATCCTATCCCAGCTGATGCGATCCTATCCCAGCTGATGTGCTCCTATCCCAGCTGATGCGCTCTCTTATTCAGCCAATGCTCTCTTATCCAATCCATACTTGCCCCATCACTTGTGGTTACATTTTCACACTTGGTTTGAGACTCTCAGATTGTGGCACAGTGCTATTGTTGACATTACATAAAATACCCCGTGTATAACCACAACTTACCCGTATTGGAGGACAGACCCAGTGAGAAATGTGTACGAGACAGAAATAGAAATAATATAATGTAATACATGCAATCATACTCACGTCGCTACTGGAAGACAGGAAGTGAGCAAAGGAAGATCCCTTGTAACCTTGTTCGAATTTGTAGATCCTGTTCTCTGGGTTACCGCTTACGGTGACAGGTTTTTCCATGTGTCTGAAAGACGGCAGTTGCTGCCGCTGTGCTTCTCATCCAGCCGACGCGATCCTATCCCAGCCTCTGTGCTTCTCATCCAGTCGCTGCGATCCTGTTGCTGCCACTGTGCTTCTCATCCAGCCGACGCGATCCTATCCCAGCCTCTGTGCTTCTCATCCAGTCGCTGCGATCCTATCCCAACCGCTGTGCTTCTCATCCCAACCGATGCAATCTTATTCCAACTGCTGTGCTTCTTATCCAACCGCTGTGCTTCTCATCCCAACCGATGCAATCTTATCCAACCGATGCAATCCTATTCCAACCGCTGTGCTTCTCATCCCAACCGATGCAATCTTATCCAACCGATGCAATCCTATTCCAACCGCTGTGCTTCTCATCCCAACCGATGCAATCTTATCCAACCGATGCAATCCTATTCCAACCGCTGTGCTTCTCATCCCAACCGATGCAATCTTATCCAACCGATGCAATCCTATTCCAACCGCTGTGCTTCTCATCCCAACCGATGCAATCTTATCCAACCGATGCAATCCTATTCCAACCGCTGTGCTTCTCATCCCAACCGATGCAATCTTATCCAACCGATGCAATCCTATTCCAACCGCTGTGCTTCTCATCCCAACCGATGCAATCTTATTCCAACCGCTGTGCTTCTCATCCCAACCGATGATATCTCATCCAACATATGCTCTCTCTCATCCAGCTGATGCGCTCTCTTATTCAGCCAATGCTCTCTTATCCAATCCACACTTGCCCCATCACTTGTGGTTACATTTTCACACCGTGTATAACCACAACTTACCCGTATTGAGGACAGACCCAGTGGGAAATGTGTACGAGACAGAAATAGAAATATAATTAACATAAACTCTTGTTTCTATGTCATGTAATACATGCAATCATACTCACGTCATTACTGGAAGACAGGAAGTGAGCAAAGGAAAATCCCTTGTAACCTGGTTCGAATTTGTAGATCCTGTTCTCTGGGTTACCGCTTACGGTGACAGGTTTTTCCATGTGTCTGAAAGACGGCAGTTGCTGCAGTTCGTCCATGGCGCTCTCTACACCCAATCTCAAGGTGGTGCACATGTGTTTATTCTGAGCCTGGACCATTACATTGATGTCCAAGTGTAGGAGCACAGTTGCTAGTAACAACCTCATCATCAAGCTCTTTCCACACTGTCTTGGAGCCAGACAGAGAGTGTAAGGGTTGGCGTAGTGCGAGAATGACCTCTCCACCTGGTAAAGGTGACTCAAGGCGGGGTTGACGTGATCGTACGTCTCAGAACCCAGAGGAGCTAAGCCCAGTTTGGCCAGCAGAGCGTGCTTATACTTGAAGAGAGTGTCACCAAACTGGTTCCCAGTAATGCCCAAAACCACCCCCCTGAAGAGCTCCAGTTGAAAGGGTTCCATCCTCATGCCTTTGACCTGGAAATATTCAAACGTCCTATCTATCATACGTCCAAACCTGTACATGACAGAACTATCCTTCGCCGAGGCACCTTGAAGCTGTAGCTCGAACATCCTAGCCTTGGCACCCTCCAATCCGAGCTCCTTTATAAGTGCAGCTTGTGCCAGGCGGTTCTTCATCAAGCGATTATACTCATTCATTCTCTCATTCTCCATCTGCTCCCTTTCTCTGTTACTTTCGTCCTTGGACAGTCTGGTTCTTACACAGTCGATAGCCACCCCAACAGGCACAGACCTAGAGTTATCGATGGGATCCCTCACCAACTCGTTTAGCAACCACAAAGCGTCGTCTGGGTTCGTGGATAGCGCACGATGGCGAGCTAGCAACCCTGTTGATGTGTTACACTCTGAATTTAGCTGGAGTTCCAGCGACGGCGAGAGTGTAATATTGTGCCCCAGTGAATGCATCACAGAAAGCCTTTCCATGTGTCACATGGATAAGGAGCAAATGAGTCCCTCGCGATCTGCTGTAATAGAGTCTGTGTTACCGCTGAAGATTCACTTCAGATACTGTTGGCTTTTCTCCGGGGTGCCCTGTTACAACACCGAGAGCATGGGAAACGGAACGGAGCCCTTAACCGATCGAGAACTTCTCCGTGTCAACCGTACGCTAATGACAAGTGAAGAACCTGATCTATGCAACCAGGTGTATGAGAAGATCACGTACCAGCAAGACATGAAAGCGTTCTGGTTGACCACAGACGGGCGGATGGTCTTTGTGGATCGACTCTCTGAGGATATTAAATTCCGCTACATCAGAGAGCGGAACCTGCGTGTGGCGTTGTCTCTATGGGCCACCAAGCGTGAGTTATGCGAGCAAACAATGCGTGCGTCCGAGGTAGCTCACAATAACCTGATTGCAATATGTGGAGAGGCAGCACGTTTGAGTGAAGGTAGGTTCTACAATTTGTACGCAAAGTACCCCCTCCCTATCAACTCAGACATCGCACAGAACGTCGCACTACAGGCACTTTGGGTGCATGAGAACGAAATTGATACCAAGGAGATATGGAACGGAGAGGAGTTACTCATTGAGTTACAACCTCTTTACACAGCTTATTTCAGCCTAATCACAGAGAGTTCTACGTGCACCAAACTCAAGGATAGAGTCTCGCTTTTAGGTGCTCGGTGGTTGGTTCAGGAGGATTGTTCGGAGTTGCAGTTTTCACTGAACCTCAGCAGGAACTGGTTTACAAGAATGATTATCTGGTTAGCCCTATTTATGGCTATGTCATGACCGACCTGCACAAACTCATACCGTTGGATAGACCCCGTTGGACAGACCCCGTTGGACAGACCCCGTTGGACACACCCCGTTGGACACACCCCGTTGGACAGACTCCGTTGGACAGACTCCGTTGGACAGACTCCGTTGGACAGACTCCGTTGGATAGACTCCGTTGGATACCTATGACTACAAGGCTAGTCAGGGCAAGTTGAGTGCTCACAGTGGGAACCTGATTATCGAAGAAGTATTAAACAGCACATCTCCTTCACTTGAACGCTGCCTTTGACCACTTCACACCTATCAGAATGTCTCACAACCGGCTCAGGAGAAGTGGAAGGACAAAGATACATGATGCTGGAAAACAAGACCATGTAAAAGCATGGGCCTCACAGATGCTTTCCCTAAGGTTGCTTGACACGCAAAGTGTAGACGATGCTCTACGATACATGTGTACCAAACCCCACGGTTATTATATTTTCATGAGACTTGACAAATCCAAAGGTGGCAGATATGCGGTACTGCTGCGGGACCAAGATAAGACAGTTCGCTACAACATTCGACCAAACAAGGATTACAACACATACATCATGTCCACATTGGAGGGGGGAGAGAAATGTTACAATAGTATATCCGAGCTTGTGGAGGAATGGGATAGTCGCAATGACTACGAGATGATCCGGAAAATGGAGATGGATGAGATGTCTCTAAAAGCACTGTCTCCCCGCGACCTGGAAGCGTCCGATGTTGCGGGAACTCAAACTCGGGACAGCTTGGATGATGTGAGCAGTTTGCTAGGGCGTGTACACCTGTCCCATCAACCCCAATGCTCCAGTGTCTACAATAACCGTTGTGATGTGCGACCGTACCAGAACTCAGCTCATGCTCAAGTGGACCAGGGGCGTCAGGGAAACCCCTTAAACCACGACTTCGAAGAAGCCAAGGGTGCGTACACAAAGACCCTCAATTACTACGAGGTCTTCTACAAGAACGACCACTACGAGGTGGACTACGAGGTGGACTACGAGGACGAGGACGATGACGATGACGATGACTGCTACAATGTAAAAGATGTGAACCGTAGAAATGTTGATTTTTCATCCATCGGCAAAATTAAACGCTGATGACGATGTCACGATGTCTAATGACCCCACTCCCACAAGTGGAGGTTGAGTGCGATGTGTAGTGTGTAGTGGGACTCAATAAAGAATGTAAACGAAAGACTCTTTGGTGTGCATCTTTTTATTATCAACATGTCTGTAATTGCAATGACGGGGACCGCATGTCCTATTGATCCGAACAGTCAGATGATTCATCTTGGTTGTTAGTTATATTCCGTGTAGAAGCTGTCTTCTGTGTAGAAGCTCAGAGTCTCTTCGCTCAGCGTGTTGAGTACGTGTACAGCCTCTTCTGCTAGGCTCTCCAGTGTGTCATTATCTTGTTGTAATATGTAATCAAAAACCTCTGCTGGCCAGATATGGGTTATTTCCGCACTGATGTAGATGATGTCCATGCTATTGAGATGAATGTTCAGGTTAAGATCAACAATGTCATAATCATCATCAAGCACCGTGACATTGTTATTTTTGGGGAACATTGTCAAAGGGTCAATCGTGGCGTTTCCGGTGTACTCATCTGTATGGGCGCAATTGGTTTAATGAAACATGTTTATACAGCTCTATCCGACTTGGGCATGTTATCCAACTCATAGGCCCCATTATCCAACCACTGGTGATTCATAATCCAACCAACAGTGATTCATTATCCAACCACCGGTGATTCATAACAGCTATACACTTAGATATAGAGGACTGAACCAAAGCTCTGCTACCATGAACATTTGAGCTCATCTACACCGGCTTTCCTTTTCACACATCTCCACTGTTTCCTGTATCCACTGACTCTTCCTCCCTATCTTCACACATACAGTCTAGTGTCACTGTCACTGTCACGTGTCACTGTCTCCGTTGCACTTCAGTGTAACGCACATATTAACTAATCTCTGCTACCCACTGTAACATGCAAGGTATAGGACCGAAAGCGGTTGAGAGAAATCATGAGCAGTAGGATTCAAAGTTTACTGGTGCCTCGTACCGGGAGATGCACTGGGACCATCAAGGATCCCAATGTTAAAAGGTTGGTTCAATCCTGGATAGGGCATACTCCTGTCAACTTGGATATACCTTTTGAGAAGTTTCTGCTCATGTCACCACGGGAAACTCTAGGTTTTGGTACAGAGTTTGTCGCAAAGCATCGCGAGCTGATCAAGAGGATTATCATTACATACGCAAACTCTGTCAACGTCATATGTGCCATGAGTACAGTCGGTGATAGACATCACAGTCCACTTGAATTCCGACGGGATGGTGAAATCAACGGAACTGGTGCTGATGGGTACAACTATGAGGCTGAGGCTGAGGCTGAGGATGTGGATGAGGATGAGGATGAGGAGAGATTGTACGCTCAGGACTTCGACACCATTAATCTACCGTACATGATGGAGTTGGGGCTTCGGGAAGAGTTGAACCGAATACAACTGCCTCAAAATATACCACACTCCAGTCCTTAGTTGGCACTAAGCGTGTGTTCTCATATTATTAATATAATGTGAAGGGTTAGACCAACAAGAGCACCGATAGACCGGTAGATCACAACTCTTACAAACCTGCCCTGCTTTTTTTTTTTTTTTTTTTTTTTTTTTTTTTTTTTAATATTAAGCACAAACAAGTTGAACCGGAGCAGTGTATTATATTATTGTACACCCGCAATGTCACAACAGCAGAGAATGAATACTGATGTCCAACAATTCCTCGATGGGTACAAGCATACGAGCGAGAGGTCCAAATTCCTAGGAATGAGCTTTCTAGTGTTTTTAGGTATGCCGAGAAATGCTCTACGTTCAATGGGTCTCAGTGACAGATTCATAGGTGACCATGGACAACTGGTAAAGCGTGTAACGCAAAGGATGAATGGATCGCAACAGCGCAGCAGTGTCACTTCGCACTCCAAAGACCCGACTTTTGCGTATCACACTCCGGCTGTCCCTGCAGATACGGTGTACGCTACGTATCAGCCTAACATCGGGGAGAATTGCTGCGGAACCCCAGAGAGAGCTAAAGAGGTACGAGATAAGAGCCCGATAAGGTCTGTTCGGTCACGTCAACATCCTAATGGTTTAGATTTTGGGTGTTACTACACTCCGGCTGTCCCCGCTGATACGGTGTACGCTACGTATCAGCCTAACATCGGGGAGAATTGCTGCGGAACCCCAGAGAGAGCTAAAGAGGTACGAGATAAGAGCCCGATAAGGTCTGTTCGGTCACTTCAACATCCTAATGGTTTAGATTTTGGGTGTTACTACACTCCGGCTGTCCCCGCTGATACGGTGTACGCTACGTATCAGCCTAACCTCGGAGAGAATTGATGCTGAACCCCAGAGAGAGCTAAGGAGGTAAGAGACAAGAGCCCTGAAGCGCGGTCCGGTCAGTCCCATCGACACGCTATGATGTTGAGGTTCAAAAAATGAAATTAAAATGAACACGTGACTCATCCAACCGGAGAGAATCTGTCCAACCAGGGGGTTCTGCTTGGTGGTGGATGTCCAACAAAGAGTTGGAGTATAAAGGAGGGCATGAAGAGATAAAGACGGTCCAGCTCTGGTTCGAAATAGGACTGAAGCACATGCTACATAACCCTTCAACAGTATGCGTGCAGCTATAATGGACTGCAACACAGCCTCAAATTATCAGCAGACCAGCACCCTAACCACCACTACTCTTACCTTTACAAGTGCTGACAATGTGACCGCGCCACGCATTGTAACCAGTGATCAGTCAAACGGCACAGACTACGGTTTGCAATGTTGCGAGGACCAAAAATGTTGCAACCGGGCCCAGAAGTACATCACTGAGCTAGAGGCAGAAGATCAAGAGCTTCGAATGTGCAACAAACATCGCCGCGAGGTAGACCGTGAATCGTTCGATGGAAATGTAGACGATGAGGGACCTTTCTCTGAAGAAGATGATGAGCATCTCTCTGGATATTGCTCAGATGGCGCCTGTTGCGATCCCGCTGTCAAGTTTTACCACAAAGACGAGGTTGCGTATCTGAGGAGCATTGGCCAAGACTTTGCTGAACATTACGGTGGCTGGTATCAACCGGGCGGATATATTAACTGTGATCAGCAACCCAAAGGTGTTGTGTTTGAAGATTGAAGATTGAAGATTGAACCCGTGAAACATAACCTCAACCTCATGTATAGCTTAGGATGTGACCATGTGTACGTGTACACTTTGGCATGTGTGTAACCACCGATTGTTCGTAATAAAAGAAGAGTCAATATCATGTGTATCATGTGTATTGTTTATTGTCAAGTTACACAATAACCCTAAGCGCATACAACACACAAGCTTACTTGTAATATACCTCACCATTGATTTTGATAGACTTTTCACCGCTGTGTATCTCATCTCTGGTGTGACATAGAAGTAAGAATGCGGAAAGCATATCATCTCTGGTATACTCCCCGTCTACAGACTTTTTGCCCCCGGTAGTCACCGTACTACCTCTCGTGGTCTCAGTGATAGTGACCATAGACATTTCTTCTCTCAATTTTCCCAATAACAGTTTTCCTTGCTCTGCGTGTGCCTTGTCAGTAAGTCTATCTCCTGGTAAACCTATGATGTCGCGCGTCTCTAATAAACTTGCTGCGATATCGGTGGCTAAATTGATTCCCTTTTGCGAGCGCCTGTACATGAACACGTCCATATTGGAGCCCATCTTGTTGCTGGAGCCCGCACCGTTTGAGGTTCCAATGGTCGACTCGAGCATCCGAGTTTTCTTTGTGGCCTCGGCTAACACTGCCCATCCCAAGGACATTACGGTGTCACAGTAATATAGCGTTTCTCTATGGATTGCCGCTACCGTACTGAGAACCATAGCGAGTTTGGTCTTGGCACTCACATGCTTCCCTAGCATGTACTTGTTGTTGACATGTGACCATTTACTATAAAACAAGACCTTGAACCCAGAGCGCACTAGGGAGTGCTCGATTAAATTTTTGACATCTACAAGGGCATTGACGTAAGTGTTTTGTTCAAATACCATTATCACAGGTATTTCTTTCCACATAACCCTGGGCATCAGAAGTTTCAGGAGTCTGATATGAGCACTAAGCAGAGCAGCGTAGACTCGAGTAACGTGATCCAAATCGCGTATCTCCAGTTCCTCAAGAGCCATAACCTGTGAGAGAGAGAGAGAGAGAGAGAGAGAGAGAGAGAGAGACAGAGAGAGAGATATATAAGCGCCTGCCGAATTTGGGATGTGGAGACAAAGAAGTCAGTAGCTATCATGTTCTGTTCCACTTGTCAAGGTGCTCGAGCGGACGTTGAAATGTTGATGATGACCCCATGGGAGTCCCTACTGTCACACTACGAGTTCATGATAGTGTTCACTTCGTTCCAGCGCAACGTTGTCTTTTACTCTAACATGGATCACGGACAACTCAGAAACCTATACAGTCAGATTGTGTCTTTCTCACCTGCTAGAATACTCATAATGGACACATTGATCTCTGTTTACAATAAAAGGAAATGTAATACAAACGTAGACTGTGATACGATTGAGGTTCCTCGTGAGTTATCGAGCGCTATAACACTTGCCATTGGCAACCGTGTCCCGGAGCATTTCGTGCACAAGTGCATCTCGAGCTGTTATTGGAAAGGATACGAGAATATGGTTATTGCAGCGTTCGCCTCAGCTGACACTATTCGCAGCGGTGCTCTGAAGTACATGGCTATCATCAAGGAGAGCGTACGGGATATACGATCTCTTCACAACATCATATCTCTAGCGGTGACGGGATGGATGGTGAAACTCTCAGATTCTAAATGTACATGCGGGACCTGGACTCAGGCCCTCGAACTGCTCTCATGTTTCGTACCGGACATGGAGACCACGTTGACGATCCAGGACGAGGCTCGTATAAGCGCTTACATCTGCACCCTATTAGACCTAAGTCCTCCTACAAACGGAACGCAGCATGACAACACCCGTAGGGCCTTGGATTACGGATACATGTTTAGAGATCTTCTGGTGTCAGGCTTAGAGTATGATGAGAACGTGACAACTCACCACTAGGTTACCGCCTGCCAATTCCACAGCACAGCACACCCCGGCGCAAGACCTAGATCCTCCTCCAAATGTTGGGTCGAGACACAGGTACGCTCTGACCACGGACACTCGAGTCATGTATTCCAGGGTGACACTGTTATTCGACAGGAACTTGTTTATGACCGAGGGCTCGAAGGGAGTGGTGTTGTCAGTCTTGGTGTCGGTGGACGAAGTACTGCAGCTACCCGTGACTTCGCTCTCGAATCCCTTTGGTGTGACCATGTTCATCAGCTCCTTCAGATGGTTGTCAACGGATATATGTTGAGGACAGTACACTCCAAGGCAGACGCATGTCATCCCGGGCTCTCTCTCGTGATACCTACACTTGAAGCTCTGTGATACTACGTGATAAGCGGGCTCGCCATCATCCCCGCGGATATCCACAACTTTGTTCAGCCACGGGGTGTTGTTCACATGACTAGTGATATGCACTTGCTTTCGCCCTCTGAAAGCAATGTTCGGCAGCACAGCCAATAGCACCTTAGAATTAACAAAGCCCACTTCGTCCACGACAATGAGATCGGCGCTCTGCCCTCTGCTAGCCTGACAAGACACAAAAGAAATATATAGGCGGGGTTAACACAACATAGAAAGCATGGTACTCCTGACATAAGCATCACAATTATCATTGCATCTCATATTATTCTCAAGACGGGGAAAGGAGAGAAAGGGCAGGATTCGGAATGTGAATGAAGATAAGAAAAAAAAAAAAAAAAAAAAACAAGACAAAAGACAAGGATAGTAACGGAGCCTGCACATAAGCGACCCGAGATGAATCATTTCCACGTAGAGTTAATAGAGGATCCTCAGTGGGTGAGCTCTTGTGTTGAGAATGAATGTTCTTTCAGAGACCACATTCAGGGTTACGTGTGCCAAACACACTGCAGCAGACATGCATGCTCAAGTTCCAGTTGCTCCTTGCTACAACATATGGTCACACGGACTCGATATCAGCCAGATTCATTAGAGTCTTCGTGTCCCGTTGCGAATTTGCTTGACTTTCAGAAACCTGTGTTGGAGTTCAGAGGACCGTGCTATATGCCTGATACAGGAAATTCTGCTGAAATGGGTTATGGTGTGATAGAACATGAACCGAGAACACGTCTCTTCTACTCGGAAGTGGACGGTGACCATCTCATACTGAAAGCCAGTCTGCCTGTCATGATTGCTCTGTTCTCAACAGCGCTGACGGATGACTTCGCTCGCCAACATGACATGATGGACAACTGTCAGGGTCTGAACACTTTGTCAAACACCCCGTCTTTCTCATGGATGGCTAAGATAATTGAGCTAGCTGAAACGATACAGTTTAATACCACCGCCGCTGAGCGTTGCTCCGAAGAGATGTCCTCTGTTGTAAAGGACGCCGTATTGAAGAGCACCGCAGCCATATCAACGCTGTTCAATTCGCGGAACGATAAGATCAAGCGATTCATGAAGAAAGTAACGTGCAAGTACAACGACAAACACGCCAATAGAACGGACTTCTACACTATGGTGGTCATGCTTACGTTATGCTTTTTCCCATATTTACAGCACCGTGTACTGGGTGATCTGTTCAACAACAAGACTCTGGTGATTATGTGCTTTGACAAGACACGTACCAGGCACAACCAGTGGTCTACACTCTCCACATATATCCATTTGCATGTGAACCAGCCCGAGTTTGTCAAAAGAGTGCTGTCGAACATCGATCTACGTAGTTCCCTGCCCGTTGTGGTCACTGTCACCTTAGACAAGTATATTTCAGACATTACAGGCTTCGAGGACAAGTGTTCTATGTCTGACAAACGGACTCCTCGAGACCATCGTGATCATTCCGAAGTGGAAGTGGAGATTGGAAATCAGACCGAAACTCAAAGGAATTTGTCGTCACAAAAGGAGAAGAAGAAGAACAAGAAGAAGAAGCCACTCATGGGGAAAAGGTCGAAGTCTTGCTTCGCGGGGCACTACGATGCATCTGAGGGGAGACTGGAAGAAAAAGTGATGTGTTTACAGCACTTGTAGCCCAGCAAGGGTGGGTCGTGGCACCTTTTACGATGTATTAACTGTAGTCTATTCTACAATGTACATGTAGTAATGTGACTGTATAATAATAAAATTAAAAAAAAAAACAAACAAACAAATAAATACATAAAATAAAACAACGTTCATAACCTTATATCGTTGGTTGATTCATTCAAAGTCTTTATTGTCATTATATTGTGAACAATACAACAAAATTTTAAACAAGATAGGTGAGGATCGGTTCAAAGTAGCAAGTGTTCAATGTGGTGTGGGTGTTGCTTTCTTTGACTTGGAGACTTCCCGAGACTTCCCGAGCCTTCCTCGAGACCATCGTGATCATTCCGAAGTGGAAGTGGAGATTGGAAATCAGACCGAAACTCAAATGAATTTGTCGTCCCAAAAGGAGAAGAACAAGAAGAAGAAGCCACTCATGGGGAAAAGGTCGAAGCCTTGCTTCGCGGGGCACTACGATGCATCTGAGGGGAGACTGGAAGAAAAAGTGATGTGTTTACAGCACTTGTAGCCCAGCAAGGGTGGGTCGTGGCACCTTTTACGATGTATTAACTGTAGTCTATTCTACAATGTACATGTAGTAATGTGACTGTATAATAATAAAATTAAAAAAAACAAACAAACAAACAAATAAATACATAAAATAAAACAACGTTCATAACCTTATATCGTTGGTTGATTCATTCAAAGTCTTTATTGTCATTATATTGTGAACAATACAACAAAATTTTAAACAAGATAGGTGAGGATCGGTTCAAAGTAGCAAGTGTTCAATGTGGTGTGGGTGTTGCTTTCTTTGACTTGGAGACTTCCTGAGCCTTCCCGAGCCTTCCCGAGTTCTTCTTTTGCATGCAGACAGACCTTTTCCACTTAATTGTATCCTTACGTCGCTTCTGCTTAGGGCTCACCTTACGCTGCCTGTTTTTCACATACTCGCTGAGCAGTTTGTCGCACTTGACAGCGGAAGATTTTACACGCTCCACATTGTGCTTTTCCAAGGCATCGCGCTTCCACTGTAGGTTGACTATGGTGGTTATGGGAGCATTACCAAACTGTACCAATGCGTCATATGAGTGCTCTAGTCCGGCTCTGATGACTCTATCAGCGAAGTCTCTCCTGAGCGCTATCCCGCAGTGCAAGCAGTTCCAAAAGTCGTGAGAAGGGCATGTGAGCAGAGGCTGCTCCTCCTCTTGCTCCTGTAGACTGGATCTCTGTTGCATCTGAGAGGTTAGCCGCTCTGGACAATCTGAAGCCAACATGGTCATGGTCAAAGACGTAGATGCCATCGCAGGAAATTTGATCAGGGGAGTCTCCCATTCGCACGTATCCATGATTCAGCTGTCGAAGTGTACAATATGCAGTGATGTGCGAGAATAACCATATAAGAGAAGCTATCTTTCTGTTATATGTGGTAGGTTGGACGGTTTTTCTCAACTGTAACTCGACCCCCTTGTCCACCGGTAAGCCGATCATGGAGACTCTATTGCACGAGGCTATATTCTTCACCAGACTTGATGCGGTCTCTATAGGAAAGCCCGACGATATCAAGTGTTTGAATAACACAACTCTGTCAGCAGTGACGTTGTATCTCGGATTGTATCTGCGGACAGGACCTATCATTGCCATGCACATGTATGACAGCAATTTGTCATTGGTGCCCGTGGAGGCTGTGGACCGTAAGTTCATTCTCAGCTCTTCGAGTTTTGGTTGAGCCCGGCGCCTGTCTCCCTCAGCTTGAGGGTACCGCTCTGATAGGAACTGTGCTCTCTCACGGCTCCTATTCAGTGAGCCGTAGAATTGGTAGAGGCAACGCAAGGGATATGAGCTCAGATACCTGGGCGCCTCAAGCTCCTCCAGTGTGTGACTATACACTTTGAGTTGGTGGAAGGTTTCTTTACCCAATGTCTTCTGTTTGGTTATCTCATCCCTTCTCTTGAGAGCCTCCAACTGCTCAAGGAACTTGAGAGGTTTCAAGCTTGCACCTGCACCACGGTCTTTGGTCGCATCGGTTATGAACACGCTACCACAGGGTCCAACTCTCACCATTTCAGCATTGTCGTCGATGCGGAGATCACCACAGGAGTCATCTGTGTCCGCACGAGTATCGTTCTGTCCAAATATGAACTGCTCATGTCTGAGCGTGAAGTGGTAGCACGAAATCTGCCTCTTCACGGCTTCCCATGTGTCTGCAGTGATTTCTGCTTCAAAGTAACACTCGGGACACTCCTTGGTGTCCATAGCCAGCTGCGGAAGCATAGGGTATCGGAGCATGAGCGAAAGGAAGTCTTGTAGCGAATCCAAGGTGTTCAGGGACTCTTCGTGAGAGCACACGATGAAATCTCTGCTCAGCTTCGCGTAGACACCGACAGCTTCGGATAGCGTCACCGGTTGATTCGGGGTTCTGACTATACTTTCTCCGTTCACTACACCTCGGACCGTGAGCCATACCGTATATTCGTTCACCTGTTTGTTACCAGGTTCCTCAGGCGTGGAGGATGAGCGCTTGGGTTCCTCAAACGTGTCTACAAATTGTCGCAGTTGTGAGGTCGTCTCTCCCAGCAACCTCGCTTTGCAGGCCATATCATATAGGTTGATCACTCTCATCGTCTGATCTTCGTGACACTCAGTCTCAGAGCCTCTAGCGCTCCCGGGGCTATGGCATCTGCGATCTGACTCCGACCCTCCCACTCGGCTAGACACACCATAACTCCTATCCATCTGGGGTCTCGTGAGCACGCTGGGTGTTTCACATCTCTTCTCTTAGAAACAGAGGGCCACATTTTCGTTAGTTGAGCGAATGCAGATATACCAGTAGCACTGATAAATTTCCCGGGTAGGGCATAGTAAGCAGGGACCACATTCCCGGTCCAAGGCAAACACACCTCTCTCTCTAGATTACGCGGTAACTCCCTAAACGTGTACGCTAAGGCACCTGCTCTTGTTGTACGAGCGACGGTCACCACGATGCAGCGGCTGATACTGCGAGCAAGTTTCACCATCTCTTCTCTCCCCTCACGTACCACAATCACAATCTTCAGATGATTCGGGTACACGTCAGGAGAGAGTCTATCAGCTATGGCAAGCGTTCCCATTACCAGGTTGAGAACCCTCTCACCGGCGGCGTCCGATGAGCCGTGTACAAACACCGGTCTCAGTCCGCACCCGTAAACCAGCACAGTGCAAACATCGTACATCAAAGAGAAGAACTTGTGGGGATTGTAATACTTGATGAACCTACCGTCGTCGTCGTCCAATCTCACCTTGGTCCTGTAGTCCTTGTTGTGCACGGGTTCGAAGAAAACATGTCCTTCATTCAAAGGGAGACTGGGAACGAATTCAACCTCCACTCGGGAATTGAGGATAATGAAACTCGAAACTCCCCTCTCATGCCACTCACAGTTCACTGTGACAGGTTCAGGGATTCCTTCGGGTTCCACTCCGTCCTCCTCTTCTTCAGATTCATGGATGTCTTCGGGTTCCACTCCATCTTCATCTTCTACTTCTTCTACTTCTTCATCTTCATCTTCTACTTCTTCATCTTCATCTTCTACTTTTTTATCTTCATCTTCAACTTCTACTTCATCTTCAACTTCTACTTCTTCTACTTCAGGGATGTTTTTGTCTTCATCATCTTCTTCCCTATCCCCTTCTTCATCCTCACCCCAGGACTCTACTCGGTAATTACCTGAGAAATCGAGGTCCCTTTCATCAACTTTCATCATTTCTTTATTCTGTCTAGCGAAGGACTGCTCATAGTCAATCAGATACCAGAATCTCTTTCTCTTAGGAATCAGTTTCCCATCGGAGGAGCACCTCGTCCAGTCCTGCAGTTGATCGTCCTCGTACCAAACACAGCCCTCGTAGTCGCGAGCGAGCGCCTCCTTGAAATCGCATCGTCCTGATTCCCATCTGTACTTTAACTCAGACACTTTAGAGCAAAAGGACCCGGGGTCCCTCTTCGACCACGGTAAAGGTCTCGTCCATGTTTCAGGTCCCCGAATTCCCTTTGGTACGCCGCGCAGCTTGCAGAACCTGCTCAGCGAACGCTCGCAATGGACGTGCACCTCCACACACCCACTCTCCTCATCTTTTGCGCTGTCTATGGGAGTCCGGATGATAGCGTGCACCCCTGGTTCGCCTTGAACTCTGGACACTTTCAAGGTCCCTGGATTTGAATGTAACACCAGGTTACCAGTGGAGTTCACACGAATGACATCTTTGGACTTTGAGAGCATCGCGGTCACGTCCTGCCTATCGCCACAAGGCTCTTTACAGTAGACAAGGTACCCCTTGCTACTTGTTTTAAGAATGTCTAAACCCTCGGGTAAATTGGGAGTCCAACGTTCTGTCGCAGAGTCAGCTTCAGGTGTAAACACAGTCACAGTGCGCGATCTGAAAGGCCCCGTGGCTCCCGCGAACCAAGCCAGTGCACACTGCAGGTAATTGTACACCCCGCGTCTCAGACACTGTATCTCCAGCTCTTCGTGCACCTCACCAGAGAGCATCCTACACGCTAGGGCAGCGATAAGCTCAGTGGCCGAGGACACCTCACTGTAGAAAGTCAGCCTCTCCTCGACCGGCACGCTCTGTTTGCCGACAGTATTGATATCACCATGGGTGTTGTAATCATGACAGAGGGTGGCGTACCACTCACCGGGCTCTACTATCACAATCAGACTGGTCATCGGTACCAGAGCTTCGCGTTTGAACATGTTCAGTCCTTTGTTCACAACTTTGCAAATGCCTCTGGTCCACATCTTTTCAGTAGGACACGTCAGCACACGAGAGCACAACGTATCAAATCCTCTCCATGCTGCGGGGTCATGCACCCGAGACGCTTTAGAATTGATTTCCATACCTCTGAATGCGAAGGGCGCTTCTGGCACCCGTTTACCCTGAGAACTCTGTCCAGAATAAATACTGGCAGGGGGAGCGGAGCAGATCCATGTTATGTTGGGTATGTTAGAATTCCGGACTCCTATTGCGGTCAGGCTCTCAGAGATGGGGTATTCCAACTCCCATTCTCGATGTCGGCACCCTTCACCGGGGGCCTTGCTGAATGTCCACCGGGTACCTATCAGTGTGTTCCAAGACATCTCCTTTACATCATACCCCTCTAGGGGGTCCCGAGCCCCGTTTCGCATGAACATCTCTTCGAGTACCACGCTCTTGTTTCTACACTTGATGCGGTTCCGCTCATCTATCACATCGGGTTCGGGCCACTCGGGGTCCTCTCTCTTCAACACGTGCGTTCTGTACAATGAGCTACTCTCTACGATCACAGCTACCGACTCCAGCTTCTGAACCAAAGGTCCCTTGTCCCTGAGATAGAACAACGGGGACTCGGACGCAAACGCTATAGTGTGACCGCCTACGACTGTGGTCCCTGGGTAACGGATGACACCGGATGAGTTGCTCACTAACCGCATGAACGTCCAATCCCCCAGACTGGTCCTGACCTTACTCGGGAAACGTTCCACCGTCTCAAACTCAAACACGGGACCGAGTGTCATAGAGTACGCTCGCAAAAGAAGCTCTTCTTCGTCTCCGCGGGGCAACAGCTCACCACCTTCCCAAAGGTCTGTGGGATGTATGGGCATCGGGTTGCAACATCTCGAGAGCAGAGGCGTTAGCCTGTGATCCTGAGCGCACAAGAAGGCCCCGACTGTGTTCATTCTCAGTCTCTGAGAGTGGAACGGTGTGTCCGTACCCCTAGTCCACACCGATGCACCTCTGTGTCTAGTTAGGGTGATCAACTTGCATGCGGGGAAGCAGTTCACCCTACAACTTTCCGCCAAATGACTCAATAGAGCATAGACGGGCGAGAGTTTGCCCCTGCCGTGCAGGGTGAACTCGTAGTCGAGAATCACGTCTCCCGTGTTCATGTCCAGCACACAGGGATGGACGGCTCTGTAGAAGCGGGTCAGACAAGCGCTCACGTCAAAGTTGGTCTTGGTACCCCGCGTGATAGAAACCCTCGCGCAGTGTCCCAGTAGCATGGCCTCATCTAAGCATGCCTCGTACACAGAACCGCATTCACCTTGGGTCCGGTCTGCCCTAATCATAGCGTACTGCTTCGGGGAAGGGTTGATTGTGAGATTAAGATTGTATTCCGAGAGGGGATATGAGAGTATGTCTTCGTCACTCTCCTCCAACTCGGTCTGTCTTGCTATCTCAATGGAAGGGAAAAATTGTCCGTCTCCGATGGTTGACGGGGGAACTGCTAGGAAGTCCGACTTTTGGCCTCGTGAACCCAACCACGGTCTTCTGTAGAGAGGCCCCACGCATCCGGGGTTTCCAATCGCGTGGTTGTCAACCTCAACCTCGAACAGGCACTGTTGCAGCTTCCTACGAGAGGTCTTGAAGAGACGGAATAGTTTCTGTTCCTCATAACCTCTGGCATCCTCACTACACACGGCTCGCTCTATCTTGGACATCTCTACACCCCCCTCGGCAACAGCTCGCAAAACACCTTTTGTCTTCACAGTGTTAGGAGAGTAGTTGAGTTGAAAGAAGCAGTCACTGCAATCGAGTAGTGGTGTAGACATGACACCGGGTTCTTTGTGTGGAGCAAAGACGCAAAGGTCATCCGTGAGCAATGTACTTTGCCCTAATCCACCGGGGTCGGGCACAACTCCGTTCGTGTTTGGAATCTTCAACAAAGCTCTGCCGTGTCCCTGCTTGGACTGAAACACCCCACAGACTCTCAATATTTTCAGGTTAACTAGCCCCAGGGTGCGTATCCCGACTGTGATCCACTTGAAGCGTGAATCGCAACCTCGTCCGCGTCCGAACAGGACCACGTGTCCCGTTCTGTGGCTACTCCTCGGAACCAAGCGAATGACTTTGGATATGTTTGCTATGACCTGATCTTCGTCTTCCGTGTCCTCATCTACTTCACACTCAGGGCTACAGGTGTTCTGGTCAGCGCGGTACTTGTTTTCGTCCCCGTCAATGCAATCATTTTCATCTTCGTCATCCTCTCCCTCGATATCCTCCCACCTCCCATCTTCCTCTGTCTCTTCTTGGTCGAAGGAGTCCTGTTTTTCCTCACGTTTCTCACTTTCTTCCCCGTTGGTATCACTCTTGTCCTCCTCACCAGACAACCTACATCGGATCCGCAATATCACATCTTCCAGCTCCTCCCGCATCACCTCCTCCACACCCGAAAGTTGTAAGCTGACAAGCCCGGTGTGTACTCTTGGGTTTACTGACACAATCGCTCTGAGTTCCGATAGAATTGAATGTGACTTCACCTTGAACCTGAAACAGCTATTCTCTGGCGCAAGAGAGAAATCCTTCATAGACAGATACGCCAAGAGTAGAGCCTGAGCCTCTCTCAAACTCAGGGTTGAGAGGAATGATAGCTGCACGGGGTTGCTGTCAAGCTCCGCTTTGGTGACGCTCAGCTGTCTGAAAATGTCCAACGCGTACATGGTAGCAACACACCCCGCGAAGCGTAACACCTGCGGAGCGATAATGTCCATGGTCCCCGGTAGCAGACATACCGATTGATTGAAGATGTGACAACTTGTCCTAAACCTTTTGGGTAGGACCCTATGATACTCGGAGCTCCTCAGGACGTGCAGGGTAGGCACCGCATCAGAGCTTCCACCTTTCCCTATTATTATGCCGTCTTCTTCATCTCCGTATAGCTCGCAACAAGATATAATGGCAGGAGGTATGCCAGAGAGACCCCTTTCGACTCTAAATATGGAGTACCCACATGGGAACCATTCCGTGATGTAGCCACTTGGAGCCAAGACGTCATTGTTTCTCAACCGATCTACCCCATTGGGCTCTGCTGGCAGACCGGCCCTCCTCTTGGGTACAATTACCACGGCATCTCTCAATATGTGTCTCAGGACTACTACATTTTCATTCTCCGCAAGAACAGAGAACCCCGAAGGGAGTCTTGTCATATCTCTGAGACACACCAAGCCGTTGTGGTCTCGGGGATGTGTGTAGACCGAGCTGAAAGCACGGTTGGGTTTAATGTCCTCTGGGAGCTCGTAAATTATCGATGTTGGCTCTACAGGGTTCACATACCTCAAATCGATACCCTTTCCGCTATCGGGTAGGACACATTTCAGTTTGAAACTAATCCCCAATGTACAGTCCCCGAGTGCCAGAGCGCATAGCGTGCGTACTATCTCCTCTCTGCAGCCCTCATCGAAGACCAGACAGATGTCGGTCTTCCATGATGCGACTAATCTGTACAGAGACAGACCATCCGTAGTGTAGATGGTACCTAAACCCACCTTCAGACCTCGAATGTCACGCTCCTTGACCGTGTAGCACATCTGCCAGTGTCCTGTACATAAGCTCGCAAAGGTGTTGTGTGAGTCTGAGCGCCTAGAAATCACCAGCGAAGGCCATGCTTGCGCTCTGTTATCTTGTATCCTGAAAGCGACGTCTGAGAACACGGATATGTTTAGGGTTACAAACGCGCTCACTTCAGCAGACATCTTTCTGGGGAAGCGCGGTTCAGTAAAATGTTCAATTTGTACCACACGACCTCTCTCGTCGACCGTTGTGAACGTACCCTGGCCGGTCCGTGCCCTGTACACCTTATTGGATATCCTGAGGAGTGAGGAGGACAGACGCCTCTTTAGTTCGCCCTGGTACAGAATCTGGCACCTTTCGATGAACTTGGATAACCATCTGGGATCCAACTGTGCAAACACATCGCGGCGGCCGCCGAATAGGTAGGAAAGTTCATCGTCACTCAGCTGGACCTTTCCCATTCTCAGGCACATGTAGACGTAGTAGATGTACTTATCACACATGCGAACGAGATATCCCGTGTTACACATGTGGGCCTGAGGACGAGGTACATTTGTGTCACAACTATGGACGCCCCCCTTTCTCTCTGGAAGAGAAGAGCCAACATGTTCGATGATCATTCCCAACCCTTCCGGGACACCTTGATCGGCGTATTTGAAGCCATTTTCTCGAAATATACAACTCTCGTCCATAACGATGATATAGTGTCCTCAAATGAAGCCTCGAGTGGAGCCTCGGATCACTGCAAGCCACTTCCAATGGAATATGACAAAGAAGAAAGGTCTGTAAAGTGTGGAACCAATAACTCCTACGATGATGTGAGTATGAGGTCAGAGTATTCTTTTAGCGAGGCGCCGGGGACCCCGTGTAGGATCATACATTTTGAAAATAGTGACAGTGAAGAGAGTATGTCAATACCCCACTCTGATCTCGAGGACGATTATTATTACCGTGAAGGTGAAGATGAAGATGACAAGGTTCCCGAACTCGAGTCGGAACACATTCCATCGTGGAGAGCTACAAAGTGGCTCCCCGCAAAAGAAGCATCAAGGGAAGCTCATCGCAGACAAACGAATACATCCGAGCGTAGATGTATGCGATGCGAGGCCTACGACGCTCACTGTAAGTCGGCAGCTGAGAACTACAGACGGACCCTGACTAGCTACACCAAAACCGTTTCCGAGCTCATGATAGGCTTCAAGGCGGTCCTAGAGAGGTACCCAGAACTAAGGGTGGACTCAAGTAATGATCATATTCGCTACATGGCGCAGGCTGCGCTAGGTCGCAACAACCTAGTGCAAGAGATGGTTCGTCTGGCTGCAAAGAGACAAATGCGAGAGTTCGCCAGAACGGAGCCGGAGAAGACGGAGGCTGTGCGCGACAGTGCCATAGTTTCGATGCACGAAGCTCTAAACACGTGCTACTCTGACAGCGAAGCGCTCAGGATGGTCCTACAACACTACACCGACCTGTATGTTCGCTATATAGGGGTGTGGCGAGAGATGTGTTCCAAGGTATCGAGGGATATCACAGTGATGGAGTGTATAAACTTGACTCAGGATAGACCGGGTGTAAAACACGGAGAACCGTGGTCCGAGGCGAAAGCCTACGTAGCTCGCATGCTAGACAAGGTGGCTTCTATCACACCCAGGCTTGTAGGAGAAGCTTGCGCTCGTGCGCTGAAGACCATAAATTCTAACCTATCGTATACGCCTACAGATTTTACCAAACACAAAGGGGTTATCGACGCCTCGATAGAGGACATCCGCGATCGCTTAGACAAGAGTTCACAACATTGGAGTTGGGACTCGTGTATGACCGATCTGTACTACGACATCCGTAGCGACCTAACAGTACTGGAGACTCTGGTCGGCGTAGGAGAGATATCTGTGAAGACTCTGCTGTACGAGAGGTCTATGCTTGTCTCGCAAGTGAGAAAGATAACCAGGAACGAGGGATCTCTCGAGTTACAGATCGCTCAGACCCGATCCAAGCTCAGAGACTCGGTGATTCGTTGCCGGTGCGCAGAGATTAACACGCTGTAGCGACTACCACCCCTTGCCAGTTGGGTGTGGTTAGTGGTGGGCGGTGGAGCGTGGAGAGTGTGGCTACTAATCTAGCACTTGTGTGTCGCGGATAAGGTGTCCGTCTACACTATGGATTCGGATTGTGATTACCTGCTGTACAGCAAAAAGGAGGAGAACTCAGAAGATGGCAAGGTTGAGTACGAGTCATGTCTACACTGTGCCTACCGGATTCAGGACACGGTAATACGATGCACCGAGATGCACAATACACCCGCTATATCGTTGGATCAAGCGTTGACCGGGCACATGGTGCCTTATCTGGAGGTGATTGAGGCAAGCGACCGGTCAACCTGGACCGAATGCAAATTGTTTAACGAATCCGAGACCTCCGTAAGCTATGTAAAAGATGGCAACATCATATCACTCCAAGGAGCGATACATATGCAGGACGTGCCCCTCAATGGTACATGGTTATCTGACAAGGCCGAATGTAAAAGATCTGTATTGAGGTTGAGACTCGCGGGTCTGATGGCCATACATCTGCCAGAACTAAACAGAGTAGTCCTTGAACAGAAAAACGACGATGGGTTACTGTATCTGGTGAATAAGTGGCTATTGAATAAAGAGAACGTGAACGAAGGCATAGAGTTATTCGGACCTTTTACCTGTGACGCAATGCTTGCTCCGGTGCTCCACGAAATCCTCCGTTCAGAGTGGATCACAAAGCGCAAGGACCTGGGGGAGACGAACAACGAGCTGAAGCTAGGATGGGCCCAGGAGTTTTACAATTGGAAGTGTCTCATGAAGAACAGCACCGGCTCCACAGTATTTGCTCACAATCTGCAGTGTCCCATCCAACCCGACAACGTGCACGGTCACAGAGTCGCAACGCTCATACTGGACAAGATGAGATGGTGCGGCTACACACCGTGGTCCGCTGTGCACGCAGTGCGCTGCTCGGAGACTCGCATTAGCAGGATACGTTGTCCCGAATGTAGGATTAGACTTCTGACATCCTGTGCGTTTCTCATGGAGTGCGCCGCGGTAGAGGCGTCTCGCGATCGTGATTGGTTGGTGAGAAATGAAGCTGTGATTCAACTGTGTTGGCTCCTCTATCAAATCCACAAGCCTCACGGTGATCACGTTGAAGAATTACTAGAAGCCTGGACCCAGTCCATTGTGATACACTCGATAAGGTTCGTGGAGTACAAGAGGACGGAACCGCCGTTTGACATAGAGTCTCTCGTTGTCATATTCGCCAACGATCACCTACCGTTCACATCCAACAACAGAAGCTACGACACAATCGAGGACAGGTACGCAAACTGTGACGCTCCTCCTGACTCCGATCTGCTTCAACTTCTCGAGCGAAACGAGAGATTCTCCCGTTACCGAGATCCTGTCGTGTACTCGATTGTGAGGGAGGACGACTTCAACATCTCGATCGCAGTCGAGGTCCTGGACACGGCCCCCGAAGCCGTGGAAGCCAGGGCACAGGAGGTAGACGCGATAGCACAAGCTATTGTGTCATGCTTCCCGAGAGTGGCAGCCTTGGCTTTGGACAATCTCACGCTGAAGGTGGCCAATACGCGCAAGTTCTGGGGACGAGTATGGCCGTTGTTCGTCAACTCCACTAGAATGTGTTACCGGTTGTTTAGATCCCTAGCTCTTCCCGTATCACCCAGCCCCGTGTATATGTTGGAACTGCTGGCAAGAGGGTGGAGATGTATAACTCGTGAAACACTCCAATGTTTCATACCCATGAGCACCGGGGGCACAGTCAAAGTCAGCCATGCACATTACACGAAGCTCGTGGGTCCCTTGAGTACTCTACATAACCTCAGTCTGATGAGTAAATCTGAAATGAACCTGATGATCAAAGTCTTAAGCCAAGGCGTACTACCTTGCTTTGCGGGAGAGGGTGATAGCGCACCGGACAGAGTTGTGAACTCTACCGTTGCTTTAACATTCGCAGCCTGCGGGCTGCGTGTGTTCGAGTGCGATGAGGGTGAGATCAGGAGCGTACACCACACAGTCACCTTCGCGGGCCTGTTGTACTTTGCAGCGTGGTACGTGCTTGTTTACATGGGGACTTTGCACCTGCAACCCACCTTAAAGGAGCAATTGAGCCGGATTGGCTCGGATTCCGATAAGCATCTATGTGCTGCCCTGAACCTTAAACATGTCACCGGGGGGTCACTTGAATACGAAGTCCATGATTTCAACGGGGGAGAGATTGTACAAGCGCTGCGCACGACGTTCAGTGAGCTGCTCAACATAGAGACTGTTCTACGTGTCGCTGAGCTGTATGTCCCAGAGCTTCTGGTCCAACTACCTTACGCAAAGAAGCTGGACTGGATCCCCGGGAACGTCAGGAGCGCAATAGAGAGTAGAGACATATGGTTCACCAAAGAGCATGGAGACCAGTCGTGTTTAACCCGCGAAACCCCATTTGAGTACCTTGGCAATATAGCAGAGGGACTTCACAGTAGCATCAAGGGATCGCTGACTATGGGTCACACTAGACCGATCGCTCAGGCTCCGCGCGGTCCTGATGATCAGTTCGACCCGTGGTGTGGCACGCTGATGTTCCAGGGTTTCGACGATGATGAGAGTGGCGACCTCGACGACAGTTTACGCAACCATTTACACGATGATCAGGAGGAGATATATTACACTTTAGATGATGCTACGGAACAGCAGACGTTCGATGTCTCATTGTCCCTCGATTCACACATTGCAACCGAAGAGAGACCTCATGAGGAAAACGTGACATCCGGACAGTCCCGGTTGGAGCATGACACGACTGATTGTCATTGTATATGCAAAGGGCTTGTTGTGAGCAACGATGACAAGCTAGGTTTTGACAAACCGCATAAATTCTTAACTGTGGTACAGTCAAGCGATATATTACACAGGAGTATGGAGGGGGTTCTAGTGCCAGCTGTGAAACACCCTTGCATGATGAACATTGCCTCTACGGTGTACACGAAGACCCAAAAGATCGAGGTGACAAAATGCCCAATCTCTCAGTTTACACTCATAGGCGCGCTCTGGGTTCTCTTGATGCGCCAGGAGACTAAGACCGCTGAACCTTCCACGCCTGACGCTTTGGCCGTGATGGTACACTTAGCGGTTAAGCATTTCAAAGGAGCATGCGATGAGGCCACAGTCAAATTGCTCAGAGTCTGCAACGATATCAAAAAGATATCTACCCAGTGTAACCAAGAAGCCGAATTCATACCTATTGTAGCAATCACAGGAGGTCTATTTGGACTCAATGTGGAGCTCAATGTCAATGGGTACACCTACCACGTTACAAACGAGCACTACCGAGGAACATGGGCTCCCGGCTCCATCTGCTATCGTAACCACCTGTGGTATGTACAGGCTGAAGGTGTCAACGGAACAGTCTCGGTACCCCCGGAACCGCGTACTGTGAATTGCTATCACACGGGCACATTAGGAGCCTATATCAGACTGAACGGTCTGAAGGTAGACAGGGTGTCATCCGACGATTACTGCGGCTTCCATACTGCAGCTGTGCTATTGGGCATAATAAAAGGAGATAGGAGTGATCCTGTCCACCGAGGTGACAAATATGTCCGTGAAATGTTGAGTGGTAACACAGCCGCCTACATGATGGACAATAAGCACCTCACGGAGATACAGGTATACCTGGATTGGATGAAAATCGTAGACGCTAAGGGGCTGGTGGATCTTTTCATGACGCCCAGAAGATGGTTGACCGTAGACGAAGTCACCTTTATACTCAAGGCACACAAAAGATGTTTGGTGGAAGCTATCACAGAAAACTCATACCCAATATACAACCCTGAATGTACATACTTCCTTATCAAAAGTAATCATTTTGAACCTGTCACGCGTAATGTTTAATTATTCAGGCTAAGGCTAAACCATGACATTGCCCGTTCTCACATTTGTGATTTTATGTACAATAAAACTTACTGAAATCCATACATGTTAGCCGGCTTTATTATTTACAAAGTACATATCGTATTCTAACATTTGTGATTTGTGTAAAAAAAAAAAATAATATTCATTGAAATCCATACATGTTAGCCGGCTTTATAAGGCTTCATTTTTAAGTACATATCGTAAACCACGGCATTGCCCGTTCTCACGTTTGTGATTTGTGTAAAAAAAAAAAAAAAAAAAATTCATTGAAAGCCATACATGTTCAGTGTACAATAATATTTATTGAAATCCATACATGTTTCGTGTAAAAAATAATATGCATTGAAATCCATACATGTTAGCCGGCTTTATAAGGCTTCATTTTTAAGTACATATCGTAAACCACGGCATTGCCCGTTCTCACGTTTGTGATTTGTGTAAAAAAAAAATAATAATAATAATATTCATTGAAAGCCATACATGTTCAGTGTACAATAATATTTATTGAAATCCATACATGTTAGCCGGCTTTATAAGGCTTCATTTTTAAGTACATATCCAAAACCACGGCATTGCCCGTTCTCACGTTTGTGATTCGTGTAAAAAAATAATAATAATAATATTCATTGAAAGCCATACATGTTCAGTGTACAATAATATTTATTGAAATCCATACATGTTAGCAGGCTTTATAAGGCTTCATTTTTAAGTGCATATCCAAAACCACGGCATTGCCCGTTCTCACGTTTGTGATTCGTGTAAAACATAATATTCATTGAAAACCATACATATTCAGTGTACAATAATATTTATTGAAATCCATACATGTTTTGTGTAAAAAATAATATGCATTGAAATCCATACATGTTAGCCGGCATTATAAGGCTTCATTTTTAAGTACATATTGTAAACCACGGCATTGCCCGTTCTCACATTTGTGATTTGTGTAAAAAAAAATAATATTCATTGAAAGTCATACATGTTGCCTGGCTTTATTATTTACAAAGTACATATCGTAAAACCGTGGTCCAAGGTGTATGTGTTATCATAGCGTCAACAAGGAGAAGTGTATTGTCACACTAGATATCTTCATGTGGCACTCCAGGATTACGCACGATTCCCTTACGTTCATGTCTGCAGTTGGACAATGACGTAGCTGGCCACCCTCGAGCCAGTTGTGGACATGTATCAAGAACAGGTTCCACTACAATAGCTTCGTTCCACTTGATAGTCTGGTGGTGTGTATGTAGGTAGAAGGGCCCATATGGTTGCAAGATGGCGCCCTTGGTGCGCAGCCTCATATCTTCATACTGGTCAGAGCCTAGTATAGTCTCCCAAGTGCTGCTCGCTGAAATACACCCGTTTGTGAATTCAAACTGGTTGTACAGGGTGTAGAGTGCTTGATCATCCACAAGATCAGGCCGAGTCGCTGCTCTGTCCATCAACTGTATCACCGCCGCGGGTAAACTGTTAAGCAGTTCAAGCTGGTCCATTGTCATATGGATAGCACATAAACCTTGCGCTACTCCCGACATAACAGTTGTCTTCAACGCATATATAGTGTCAGCCAGACACCCGATGAAGTCCACTCTGAATCCGGTACACCATCGCCATATACGAGCAGGTTGTATACGCATCATAGTGAACCCCAGAAGTGAAAGAGATAAGATTTGTGCTCTTAAAAGGCATTGTATAACATGGTAGGCAAGGGTGAGTTTCTCGCTCTCATTCATTGCGTTCATCCCATACATGCAGCCTAGATTCCACTCTCCGGCTGCCTCACCAACAAACATACCAGACCCTGGCTTTTGTAAAAAGGGGGTCTTTGTGAGTTGAAGGGTGAATACCCTGGGTACGAATGGGTGCACCTGGAGAGAGGTGTGCATATCCAACATATCCCGTAAAAGCTGGACCTTGCTAACATAAACTCTACGTAACAACAAACCTGTCACGTTCTGGATTGTGCAGACTGGCCCAAGGAACATGGTCTCTGTGCTTTTAATTGACAGGAGGTCCACCGTGTCTTCTTTAGTCATAATCGGGAACTCTTTGATTATCAGATCCACATGGCGAAACCCGTTATTAGGAGGCTTAGATAGATCCACCATTTTGTACATTTGTGCTTGTGACTTGCAGCTCAGTGTTGTACAAGGAATCCGCTTTTTGTAGACCAGGCACTTAGGGTAGTGTAGTACGATATGGTGAAATTTTCTGGATTCTACTCCAATCTCCCAGTTTTTCTTATGATTACCGGGATCTATACGTATTACCATTGAGGGAGCCAGACCGCAGGGGTTCGCCGAAAGGTTGCACTGTGATGGGTTGGGTCTGGGCAAGTCTGTGCAAGGTGTAATTGCAGATTCTTCTCCTATAGTATGCATGATTTCACCAAATGCACCATTTATCTTCAATCTGGAGATACTGTCGCATAGGACATACTCCATCCTCTGGTACGGTGTATAGCCCAGTCTCGCCACTTCGGCGTTTGTAAAACCTACAGACTTCCAACGTGCGACACTATTCAAGATCTCGGTTTCTTCAGGGGTTGCTTCTCTGTCTTCTTCGGTTGCTTGCACCAAGATCTCGGTTTCTTCAGGGGTTGCTTCTCTGTCTTCTTCGGTTGCTTGCACAGTAACTCCCTCTGCCACAAACTGTGCCTCCTGATTGCATGTTGCATAGTGGTTCATATCAATCTGATGGACCCAGGATTGCGGTACAGCATCTTGCACTTGGTCATCATACTGAGCGACTTGCTCGTACGATTGACTCAGGGGAAGCTGTGACTGCGTTTGAATATCGCGGTTGTCTATATTCTCAGAGTCTAAGCTTTCTGTTACAATTCTGTTGAGTGTAGCAAGATCATCTTGGAACTGATTCTTGAAGCAGTTAATCAGTAACTTGCCAATGTCTGCATTGGAACGGTCATTCATCTGGGTATTGGTGTAATATTCGTTTGTGTTGCTGTTGTGAAGACTCACGTCAGACCGCACGGCCTCGTTCGTGTTGCTGGTGTAAAGACTCACGTCAGACTGCGCGGCCTCGTTCGTGTTGCTGGTGTAAAGACTCACGTCAGACTGCGTGGCCTCGTTCGTGTTGCTGGTGTAGAGACTCACGTCAGACTGCGTGGCCTCGTTCGTGTTGCTGGTGTAGAGACTCACGTCAGACTGCGCCGCCGAGCTACTGAAGTCCTTGGAACCCATCATGCGTTCATTTGACATGAAGAACATGTTATCCGTGGTACCTGGTAGTCTTGAATTATCCACTGGGTTAAGTGTCAACAAAAGGTCATCAAAGTGTCTGTTGGTCGCAGTCAAATGTAGATCTGTGGAGATGTCTAGCACAGTGGCCTTGCTCACATTGTACACGCAAACATCCATCTGACTGGTATCCCGTTTAGGATTATGCACTTCCACGCACATGTCTGTTTCAGTGGTGGATGGTACACAGAGCTCCTTGGTCAAAGTACTGCTTAGCTTTTTTAGATGTCTAAGAGCGTTCTCAATAGCATCATGTTGAGATGTTGAGACCTTCTGTGCCACTTCAGACACACTGCTGTTGGAGCGCTTGTTATTATGAACATGTGCCGTAGCGCTAGAGGAGCTCATATAGCCAGTGACTGACAAAGTCTCGCAGTGTGGTGTTGGCTTCTCAATCGTAATAGCATTAAGTAATCCTGGGTAGATCTCAGGGTTAGGTGTAGTCAAACCCTGCGCCTTCCGAATGGTAGACGCTTCTTCACCCCTCAGCGATTCTATAATGCTGACACGTAAGGGTTGCCGAAATCCCAGAGCTAGCAGCCTACGTTTCAGAGCTTCAGGTGTTCTTGAGTTGCTACCCAACCACACTTGAGACACGTCGACCTTGCCCAAGTTTCTTACTCCAGCGTCTGTTGGGTTTAGTGCAGACCATAGTTCTTCATATATCAGACCGGTCCGACAAAACCGGTATGCGTGTGAGGGTTTGTTTCCCCAATCGTGACTCTCGACTATTGTCGGCTGTTGTGCGTTCGATGATTCCCATCTCATTTCCCACCAATCCTTCAGCTCCAGATGTTTCTTGAGGACAACATCATCACTGTCAATGTGTGCGTACAACATAGACAAAGCCAAATTAGTGCACGCGATGCGGAAAGTATCCTCATCCGTTGCCTTGTTGGAACATCTATACAGTTTGGACAATGAGACGAATGGCAAGAGGGATAGCACATCTCCAGTCTCGCTGTGGACAAAGAACGCTGTGGCGAGTTTAGATTGTCTGCACTCTGTTCCTGCGTATAAGTGTCTGGGAGGTCTCTTTTCTTGCAGGCACATGTTTTTGAGAGAGCCCATTACACCCAGAAAGACTTTGTTGGCATTAAAAGCGAGCGATTTGTCTAGAACTTTGCCTCGCATGTTTGTCATCCAAGAGCTCAAGGTCTGCCATTGAACATCTAGAGTCGTTACGACATGCATCATTATAGCCCTCTCATGACCCACATCCTCCAAAATGACAGAGTCGAGCCTGGGTACCAGCGGGCTGCTACAGCCCACGTGTCTCAAAGAGACACCGGGCTTGCCTGTGTCACGAACCACAGTTCGTCTTGCGTTGCACGCAATGGCAGCAGAATGCATAATGTCTTCGACGTGCAACCTGGGAACCAGTATGGTCAAGGCGTGTGTGGACACTTCTCCTTCAGTCAGTGTATTCACTCTGGGTGACTGATCTACATCTCCAACCTCCCCAACCTCCCCAACCTCCTGTATTTCGTGACATAGACAATTTTTGCTCAAGAAGGTGTACAGAGGCTCTGGTTTTCTGTTGGCAAATGTATCAATCCTCGAATTCCAAACATTCCCCTCGGTGTGCAACTCGAGATACGAAGGGATAGCGATTCCCAATTCCCTGGAACTTCGTCTGTCCTGGAATCTCCACCATAGCTTCAGGAACCTGAAAGAATCATCCGTTTGTCTGAATGTGCAGCTATCTCCGTCAGCTTTGAGCTGCTCAAATGTATAGCTAGCCACACGTAGCCTAGAGCCATCGTTTTTGTAAAACCCGTAACGTTTATTCTGTACCAGGTCCAGAAAAAGCATCACAAAGTAGGGCGTATGCATAAGAGCCAGATGCTCCAAACACTGCAGGTTCGTTTCATTACTCGGAACCCTCTTAGGTGTGAGAGTGATTACGTTCTTATATTTAAACCCATTGGCAGCGTCTAGTGACACATTTATGCTCCGGCACAGTAAACAAAGGCCCGGTGTTGTTTTACTGAAAAAGTAGCTTAATCCAAAAGGACCCGGTCGGTTCTCCCGGTGGTAGTAGAAGTCGTGATGTTGCCGTGAGATGACATCTGAGCCTACAGCCTGGTATTGACCCCGGCAACTCAGGTAGCCGATGGCGTCCTCTGTAGATTTGAATATCTTGCAATGGTTGAGAGCTCCGCTGTGGAGAGCTGCAGCGATAGTTCTCCACTTGATCACATCATCGTGGCTGTTCATCACGGATACTAGAAAACAAAAATCAGATATTGATTATTGATATTGACAAAGATTAAACAGTGTTGTAATCACATGATTAACAGCCCAGAACCCCAGAAAGTCCCATGTTACCTATCTGTTAATATAATATGAAACGAAAAACTGTTAGCTGCTGTGTGAACCGTATTCTATCCTTCATCACAGTCTGAAAATGTCCAGTGTGGTGTCAGCGTCCCGGACCGTATGAGATACCATCATCTTATATTTCATGTCCCGGGCATGATAGTACAGGGTATATTGCACAGCCGTTCCCAGGCAACTACTTCCATTTTTAGCACGAGTCCACTCTAACAGTGATTGCTCAACCTCCTCTGTGATCCCGGTAACAGGCGAACTGTGCTTAACACCGCAACTGAATGGGGTGGGTTGACAGTTTCCCACAGCGGGTAAACAGTACCAGAAAGCGAACGCGTCTCGACAAGGGGAGCCCATTCTGCTTCTGACTGGGGGTACCTCACCGATTGTCATCATGGCTAAATTGAAGTCTCCCTCAAAGTGCGTGTGCATGAAAAATGTGGCGTTTCTATTAGGGGGATCGGGTAAGACATGGGTAAATGTTTCCATCTCGATCAGCAGGTACCGGATCCCGTAACGTGTATTTGCGTAGTCTACCATTTGAACTTCTTTTGGTAGTTCGTTACAAAGTCCAAAGATCCATGTCAACACTTTAGCCTCAATCTCCTGGAAGTTACTGCTGTGGTTGGACCACAAAAGAGCCCGCAATCCACATACTCTGGGGATGGCTTTGAGGCAGGAGGTTTTAGTGTCGAACCCTTTCCATCGTAGATCTATGACACATGCCCGATTCGTCCGCATGGCCACATCGTGGTGCTGGCACGATATCGCGTTCCTTGCTGAGCTGGAGTCAGTGACCCCTATGGCTGTAGCTTCTCCGAACATTCTGTTCCCATACTCATGCACACGAATGTCACACTCGCGGCGGATCACATACATAACACTAAGATTTTCATACCCAGGGAACATTTGGATAGTGATCGTGCTAGGTAGCCCCTCCCGGTTTCCGAACGAATTTGAGTGACTGACAAAGTTGAACTGATCTATAACCGACAAGGGTCTCTCCGCTGTACAACCAAAGTGAAACGGGGGTGTCCTGTAGACGTACAGACCTGGCGGGAGATTTCGGGACTTTTTCAGCTGATACACAATCACAGCTTCGCAGCACTTGGGGTACTTGTGGCTTCGATTTTGTATCAACCATCTGTACGCTGTGACAACGTTATCCATTTCATAAGCCCAGAGGGTTCTCATAATAGGAACGGAACCATTATCCCCGCCTCTCCCTCCGCCCCTTTGTCTTTCACCGGAGGCTTTCTTGGGGGCATCGTGTACAAAAAGAGAGACTCTCTCTTTTTCTGACGTGACAGTCTGCCGATCTACATCGTAAGAAGACTCACAAGAGCACTGCGTATTCTTCGAAGCACAACGACTTAACATGGCTGCACTGTGTTTGAAAGAGTATTTGTGAGCAGAGCAAGGCTTCACCGTCTCTTCCGCGAGATCGTTCAAACTGAAACCTTCTGCTCCGGGCACATAGATCATGTCTCCTATCACGGGAACAGGATCCAGAGACAAGGCCTTTTGCAGCAAACAACATAAAGCCGTTGGCTCCATCGCAGACAACCCTCTCTTCACCGGTAAGGTTCCGGAGAGTCTACTGAGAGATTGTGAGAAGAAGCGTAAAGATACACTGGTGAGCGCAGTCCGAAAAGCGACAAACTTGTACAGGAGGGTATCCTCGGTCAATTACAGGAACACGGGCAAAGTGAAAAATCTGAAACCGTCCAGTGCAAAATGTCTAGTGTGCCTGGTTACGTTGGTAAAAAGCAGCAAAGATGTACAAAGGGCAGGTGTTAAACTCCGTTGTCAGTGTAACGTGAGAGTATGCACAACCTGCTTCAAAAACAACCCAGAATGGCACCTGACCAGGCCTCACTTCGCAAAGTGTCCAATCTTACGAGGGTTTGTATGTGCAGTCTGCTCCTGCTTCGAAGGTTTTAAGGTGAAAGTGTGCTGTATTTGGATGTGCTCTAGATGCTCCTCTGAACGGCAAACCCAGCAGGGCTCCTTGTGTTCAAAGTGTCACAGGATCTTGGACTGCAACACCCGACATGAGACACGTTCGTTGTGGTCCGGGTTCGATGGTTTCTCGGATGAAGCTGGAAACGGTACCGATGTCATCATGTGTAATGAGGAGAAGATTGCGGATTATAGGGATCTGATCAAATCGCGGGTTTTCGACAAGGTTTCGGAGAGTAGACACTTGTCAGCATCCGATATCAGAACCCTGTTCCGTGAATGTTTTGCCCCTCAAGTATGTACGTGCAAGTCCAATGGGGAACAAAACCCAATGTGCGCCAGCTGCACTCCTGTGCTGAACGTGATGCAGCTGTTGGCCAGAAACCCGCGTCCTCTGATAGCCTCCCTTGCTAAGCACGCTATACCAAGCAGGGCTCTAGCTCGCAACGTGTATAACAAAGCTCTGCTGATTAGCATGCTCAACGAGCAGGATCTGCCCTTGTGTGCCAACGGACACCTGTGTAAGGGTATGCTGGTGAACGCACAGAACAATCCCGTTCCGCTACCCTCGCTAATTTCACCTGAGTCTTACAACCGCTTTGTGTCTATCAGAGCTAAAACTGGAGAGGTTCAGCAGATCGAGCCTTGTCGTTGTATTCTATGTCTCCTGTTCAACCAGTCCGCAGCCGTTGCACAGATGCTCGCTTCTGACAGGCTACACTTGGAGCCTCATCCTACTGGACCCGTGTATTACTTCAACGTGAAACTTTCTCCCGACGTCGGAGTACCGGAGGTGCGCATAGACGATAATCAAAGCTATCTTATTAACTTTCAAGGTTCGGTGGGAAGTTACAAGCCTGCGTTCTACTACAATTGGAGAGATATGTTGAAAGTGTTAGACAGGGAAACTAATGGGAATATAACCCTCTCACCTGTACAATGATATCCCTGGACATCGGAAACTTGTCCAACCTTGTGTGTGAAGTTATCCAACCGGTTCACTTCACGTCCAACCTGCGTGTGAAGTTATCCAACCGGTTCACTTTATAGCCAACCGCTGAAAATCTTGCTTTACGGCTCAGGTTTCTGGGGAAACATAACATCACTTAGTACAATATGTGATTTGTAAAATAAAATAAAATACATAAAAATATAAAAATAAATAAATAAAGCTTTTAAACCTACTTACATGTTTGGAGAATTTTTATGAAACACTTCTTTCTCATTCTCACAAATGTAATATGTTCCTGGTTCGAGCTCCTCTCCACAGGACCGGTCCTCTTGTTGTCTGTTTAAAAAACAAACAAAAAAAAAAAAAAAAAAAGAACACACACATTAACACAAGTATTATGGCATAATGAAAGAGTGCTGATAGTTCATAACACATCACTGTTACACGTACGTCTCCTTGAAGACCTCTTTGAGGTCGGACCGGGTCTATTTCCTTGTTTAATAGCTGTTCCAGACTCAAGTCACCATGTGTTCTCTCCACTATACCCGTACTATTTCTGTCCTCATAGGTGATCGAAACAAGCGGGTTTCATGAACTGAGGTACCCTTGACAACAACGTGAAACTTTCTCCCGACGTCGGAGTACCGGAGGTGCGCATAGACGATCATCAAAGCTATCTTATTAACTTTCAAGGTTCGGTGGGAAGTTACAAGCCTGCGTTCTACTACAATTGGAGAGATATGTTGAAAGTGTTAGACAGGGAAACTAATGGGAATATAACCCTCTCACCTGTACAATGATATCCCTGGATATCGGAAACTTGTCCAACCTTGTGTGTGAAGTTATCCAACCGGTTCACTTCACGTCCAACCTGCGTGTGAAGTTATCCAACCGGTTCACTTTATAGCCAACCGCTGAACATCTTGCTTTACGGCTCAGGTTTCTGGGGAAACATAACATCACTTAGTACAATATGTGATTTGTAAAATAAAATAAAATACATAAAAATATAAAAATAAATAAATAAAGCTTTTAAACCTACTTACATGTTCGGAGAATTTTTATGAAACACTTCTTTCTCATTCTCACAAATGTAATATGTTCCTGGTTCGAGCTCCTCTCCACAGGACCGGTCCTCTTGTTGTCTGTTTAAAAAAACAAAAAAAAAAAAAAAAACACACACACATTAACACAAGTATTATGGCATAATGAAAGAGTGCTGATAGTTCATAACACATCACTGTTACACGTACGTCTCCTTGAAGACCTCTTTGAGGTCGGACCGGGTCTATTTCCTTGTTTAATAGCTGTTCCAGACTCAAGTCACCATGTGTTCTCTCCATTATACCCGTACTATTTCTGTCCTCATAGGTGATCGAAACAAGGAGGGTTTCATGAACTGAGGTACCCTTGACAACAACCTGAATTTTACCTCTGAGCGAGTTAGACCAGTCACCTATCCATTCTGATACTGTACATTTTTATGGAAATAAGGTTTGATGCCAAAGGTAGAGGACTGTTAGCTAGCAGCGGTTCTTTCCTCACTGCTCACATAACCAAACTTTCAAAACTCATCATAGTCATCTGTGGAGTAAAGTAAATAGACAAACCATGCGTGTGTACTCAATGTCGGCTTTATTTACATTTGTACAGATATAGAAAATGTAAAACCAAAAAAAAAAAAAAAAAATACCACAATGTTATTGCAAAGCTGTACTTCTTAAAAGTTACATATATCACATTATGTATATATCATGGAATGTCATCAAGAAGTATGTTAAGATATAGATCTAAGGTAAGGTGTCACTGCATTTATACCACTCCCACCATCTAAAAGTAAGAGAAAAACTCTGTCTCTGTAGCTGTGTAAATATGACTGAGACCACAACCGACTCCGTTGTGGTAGAAATTAAACTCTTCAACAATGTTGACAGACGATTCCACTCCTAAGGTGTTATCTGAGGGGAAGGTAAACATATTGTTGGCATTCCTGAGGTTCATGTGATTCACCTCGTAGTTGACCCGCTGTTGAGAGAGTAACAGTTCAGGGGTCATCTTTTCCATTCCGATCTTTGATGCCAACAAAGCCATGATGTGGACCAAACAACCTTCTGAAGGCTTACAATCCAATACAACTTTGAGCTCCCTCTCATTCGGTAACACATACTGAGCTGTAAACCACCTAGATAGATAAAACACCATTCGTCTAAATGTAAGCGTTGAGGTGATGTTTCTTAGATGATCATCAGTGAGAGGTAACACTTTACATTGCCCTTCCCCGGTTAGTAAAGTACACCACATTGCCAAAATGATTTGCTTCTTCAACACAAAACAACACCAATGAAATCTGTAGGCACCAGTGTCCACGTTGAACAACTTTGGCAGATGATCATCAGGTCCAATCATCTTCACCATCTGAGGCATAGGACATCTTCCCACCAGAACATGATCCCAGAAACCGGGCACGTGAGGGATGCACACATATCTGTAGGCAACCTCCCTTAACATTGGTTCGTTTGGCCAGTACTTGAAGGACATACGGTCTGTGGCGTTGATGAGATAATTGAAAGCTGAGGAAAGAAATGTAGACTTGTCAGTTTGAGGTACATCTTGAAGGTGTTGATGAGATAATTAATTGTCAGTTGAATCATGACACTTAAAGTATCAACCTACCAATTTCCAGCTTCTCCAGACCAAGGGGTTGTTCCTCATTTAGAAGCTGTTGCACATGTGCATTGACGTCTGTGCTTTTCTTGAACTCGTCATCGATCTTGAGTTCAAGATCCCAGTCTCCGATGTTTTCCAGATCAGGGCAATTAGCAAGGATGTTGGCTATGGTGTTTACTGCACCGTGTACAGATATTACCTTATGCACACTACAGCCACTCTGTTCACGGTAACAGAATGTGCAGATTACGCAGCCACACACACATTGGATGGGTTTGTTGAGCTGAATCAAGTACTCTTGACAGATGACGGCCCTGTTGAAGGTCTTTTTACAAGTGGCACATAGGATCGATTGTTTTACCACAGTCAGTAGTGAGTTGCTGAGCGTGACGGTAGCACTGGCCAGGGTGTGATTAGGAGAATCTTCAGCGTAACAACATCTCGTAGCCAACATCTCTGCAGTCGGTTGTGTCAGGCTGTGTATGGAATTGCAAACATCTGTGAGAGTTGAGTGTTCATTGTCCTGGCGCACAAGGAGAGACGCGTCTTCAGTGTAGGGTGCCTCAGTGTAGGGTGCTGCCCTCTCTGCAGTCGGTTGTGTCAGGCTGTGTATGGAATTGCAAACATCTGTGAGAGTTGAGTGTTCATTGTCCTGGCGCACAAGGAGAGACGCGTCTTCAGTGTAGGGTGCCTCAGTGTAGGGTGCTGCCCTCTCTGCAGTCGGTTGTGTCAGGCTGTGTATGGAATTGCAAACATCTGTGAGAGTTGAGTGTTCATTGTCCTGGCGCACAAGGAGAGACGCGTCTTCAGTGTAGGGTGCCTCAGTGTAGGGTGCTGCCCTCTCTGCAGTCGGTTGTGTCAGGCTGTGTATGGAATTGCAAACATCTGTGAGAGTTGAGTGTTCATTGTCCTGGCGCACAAGGAGAGACGCGTCTTCAGTGTAGGGTGCCTCAGTGTAGGGTGCTGCCCTCTCTGCAGTCGGTTGTGTCAGGCTGTGTATGGAATTGCAAACATCTGTGAGAGTTGAGTGTTCATTGTCCTGGCGCACAAGGAGAGACGCGTCTTCAGTGTAGGGTGCCTCAGTGTAGGGTGCTGCCCTCTCTGCAGTCGGTTGTGTCAGGCTGTGTATGGAATTGCAAACATCTGTGAGAGTTGAGTGTTCATTGTCCTGACGCACAAGGAGAGACGCGTCTTCAGTGTAGGGTGCCTCAGTGTAGGGTGCTGCCCTCTCTGCAGTCGGTTGTGTCAGGCTGTGTATGGAATTGCAAACATCTGTGAGAGTTGAGTGTTCATTGTCCTGGCGCACCAGGAGAGACGCGTCTTCAGTGTAGGGTGCCTCAGTGTAGGGTGCTGCCATCTTTGTAGTTGGGGATGTCAGGCTGTGTACGGAATTGCAAACATCTGTGAAAGTTGAGTGTATGTGATATTCAATGTGTGAATCAGATCCATCGTTCTCATGGTAAGCGGCTAGACACTCGACATCCTTGTGCATCTCTTCCATATCACTGTTGCCACCCCTGTAACATCAAACAAGAGCGTTATCATCACTTTTTGTATAACTGTTTTCACAGCACGAATCGTTGAGAACACGACATTGGTGATAGATACATACACGTCGTATACGGTAGCTGCAACCTCCTCGAAGGTGTTGTCAGACCTGGATCTGGGTTGGGTCTCAGTGACAGAAACAGCTTCATCTGTACGGTATTGTGCCTCGGTCTCAGGTGTATCAGACGTGCCGATCGCAGGCATCTCCATCTCTGTTGCAGGCTTCTCCAACTCAGATGTCCCAGTCGCAGGCGTCTCCTTCTCAGATGTCTCTGTCGCAGGCACCTGAGTCTTAGCGACAGACATCTCGGCCTCAGGTGATTGACCATTATATGTTGTTACTGTAGTTACTGTGGTAACATGTGGCTTATTTGTGATAATTGTTTTACCAGATGAGATTGGGTCATCACAGTCTTCGTCGTCAGAGCTGCCCGAACTGCAAGAGCTGCCCGAACTGCAAGAGTTGCCCGAACTGCAAGAGCTGCCCGAACTGCAAGAGCTGCCTTCTTCAGACCTTTCAACCTCTTCATCAGTATCATTGGCAGCGTCTCGTGAGCCTTCACAGCTGTCCTTACGAGCTTCTTCAGACCTTTCAACCTCTTCATCAGTATCACTGACAGCATCTTGTGAGCCTTCACAGCTGTTGGTCCTGTCGGACCTCCATTTCCTCTTTTGCTGACATTTAGGTCTGTTACCAGCTTCTTCAGACCTTTCAACGTCTTCATTAGTATCACCGACAGCGTCTCGTGAGCCTTCACAGCTGTTGGTCCTGTCGGACCTCCAGTTCCTCTTTCTCAGACTTTTAGGTCTCGAGTTGCGCTGTTCAACCGACCTTTTCTCGAGTTGGTCCTCATGTGCACCGGTTGATAATGTACACGAGCTGGGTCCGCCGTGGCTGCGTCTGCCAACCATCACTGGTGAGCTGTCCACAATGTCCTTCCGATCCCTCCTGACACCGGAGCTGTCTGTATCGGAGTCCTTGGGTCTTTTACGGTTTAGTTGAATACCATTCTTGTCTCTACCGCTGCCACAATCAGGGTTACCAGTGTCTTTAAACGTTTCAACCTCTTCATCAATTTCACTGATAGGTTCTAGACTCAAAGGTTCAGAGATTTTGGTCCTTTGGGTCCTGTTGAGCCTCCAGTTCCTCTTTCTCTGACATTTAGGGCTCAAGTGATGAGAGTCACGCTTTTCAACCGACCTTT